>NC_067231.1:6381853-6681853 GCF_019924925.1 Ctenopharyngodon idella
ACAACCGTGGCACCACGGTAAGCTACTGTGTCCTTTTTTTCTGATTTTCATTCATGTTTATTTCGTTCTGTAAAGAGGAAAGGATGATCACATTCACTCACGACTTTCTTATCTTTAAAATATAAAAATTAAAATGACGGGTATTAATTGATTATGACGGATTTTTTACTGTCCGCCAAAAGTGCGAAAGTCTAATGCAACCTCTGATATATATATATATATATATATATATATATATATATATATTTATAGATATAGATTTATATATATATATATACAACCAACCCCCCTCCTGTGTTGTTGGTGATTTCCCACCGCGGTAGTAAAAAATTGCCACCGTCACAGCCCTATGTATTTCTACACCCACTGTAAATGTTTCTCTTTGTGAGGTTTGGTTAGTGGTGGATAAAAAGTGTTGCTGCTCAACACTGGCTTTTTATAGCTGCCCTTTTACATTAACTTGTTTGACAGAAACTTTCCTTAACAAGCCTTTATCTGAACGAGTTCTGCTGTGCTCTAAATCACTCACAAATCTCATGATAATTCAATAATTTGCATTCAGTTTTCACACAATATTAGTTGTTTTCATGCCTTTTGCACAACATTGCACCATTTCATGCTTTTCATCTTCAGAAAGATCTTTCTTCCTCCCCATATTGCATGAAAACTGTGACTTGCTTAATAATGTGGAACAACCTCTAAGTAGGGTTTCCATTTACTTAAGTAGACCTGGCAAATTATTTTGTCTGAGATTGATACCAGTTATCTAAAAAGACATGGATAAATAAACAAACAAACACTTTCTTAGAAAAACTAAAATCTGAATGTTTATTGTACTGAAATCCTACTGATATGTCACTTGCATAATAATTTGGAACACAGTGTATATATATATAGTCAAACCAGAAAATATATATATATATATATTATATATTATTCAGACATTTTTGATATATTTTTACTAGTGGGTGCAGGACACTATAGTTCATTTATGTAAGTGAGGATAGCAAAATAAAGCAAACTGTGACATATTATACCCAAAAATTCTTCATACAGTGGACTGCCAGTAAAATTGATAAAAATTGAAGAAAAAAAAAAAACATGTTTTGCTTAAGTGTTATCTGACATAATTAAGATTAATTTTTTTCTGACACAGTTTAACTCTGAGATCTTTTCATATTTTATTACCATTTTTTAAACTATAGTGAATAAACTGTATTAATGAATGAAATGTTCAAGGTGTCTGAATAAATTTTGTTTTGACTGTATATACAGTGTGTGTGTGTGTGTGTGTGTATATGATTGAAAAATCTATATAGTAGTTCATGCAGTAAAGTTATCTTGTATATTACATTTATTGTTCACATTGTGAGTCAGGACTATTGTACTGTATTACAGTGACTTATAACCAGCTACTGAAAACATACAGCCTGTGATTGATTATGTCTCTGAGAGGCTGACATGAAATTTTGGACGACTCTGGGTTTTCCTTTATGACCTCGTGTGGACAAATGGAGCAGATTGATATCACTGAGTGATTGATGATGCACAAGCTCTCCGAGCGCAATCTGACTGGCTGAGGAGGATCACATGTCATTGGTCTGTTCCTTGTTTGGCTGACCTGAGCTGATTTGCGTCAGATACAGTATATTTGAGTGATGTGGCATTCAGCACTCTTCAGAATCATTCTGAAAAACATAAAACCTTTATTTTTAATCTACTGACTGCTGCTCGATAGTCGTACATGAATAATAACCTGCTTGCTTATGAGTAGACAAATACACATTTAATTGCATTACGTTTTGCATTTGCGTGTCCTGCATGGCCCCGGCCGTGCTGAAAGTGAATCCCCCGCTGTGAGCAGTTCCAGGTAAAGAGCCAGATTCCCTGCAGGTGTTCTCTGAGCACGGATCCATCCATATTCATTTCTGCTACATGCAGAGGACGTCTCTATTTCCACACTTTTTCTCTTTCATTTGACTTTTTCAATTCATTAGATATAAGGGCTTTAAACATCAATGAAATCTCAGATGAGAGGGTACTCATTAGTTCTTATCACTGTGAGAGGCGCATTCGACTGCATCGTAGTGATTTTGAGTGATGCATGATCTTTATTCCTACTTAGCTATTATTAAACTGTCAGCTATAGCCAGATTTAACAGTAATTTCTTACAAAAACAGTCTATTAAGAATTTTACTTGAATCAATGCAGGCTAGGTCATTTTCTGTCATAACAAGTTGCTCTAAAACATATTGTGCTGCTTTGTTGGATAATAGAGTAAATAGTTGGTTTCTTTTACAGTCACCATTATAGTGATTAGTGTTCCTTTGGATCTTATTTTCTTTTAATTAATTTTCTCCCAGCCACACTGGTTTGCACTATTACATGAACAATGATAAGCCAGGCATTAAATATTATAGTAGTAATAATATTTTATAAACAATTAAGTGGGTTGCAATTATATTGTGGTGAGCTGACTAATTAACAACTGGTTAACCAGACATGCACAGATATCAACACTAAGCTTGATTACAATATAACTAGCTAAAAAATAACAGCAAAATAAACTTGAAATAGAGCCCTGTGAAATCTGTTTTATTATATGGGTTTTTTTTTTTTTCGTTTTTTTTTTTCTCTCTGCCAAATTCTGTATTTTTCATTTTATTTTTCTGGAATCTGTTTTAATTGTTTAATTAAATTTTAATAATAAAAAATAATATCTAATCAATTGAAACTTTATTAATTTTTTTTTTTTAATTTATTAAAATTGTAACAATAGTTATTAAATAATTATCAAAAATGGTAGTAATAAAATGAATGCATAAAACTTTAAAATTTTAAATGTAATTAATTTTTAAAAATGTAGTCAAATTAAACTTGAACATTTCTTTGGCAAAGTGCTGCACAACAGATTGTTGAAATTAAAAAATTGAGGAAATTTTTTTGTCATATTTTGTGATATGCCTTAAAAAGAATGTCTTAATTAACTGTATGATTGTTATTATTACTTTTAGAAGAGCATTAGTAATATATTATTGACATAATTTTTTCAAGTTAAAGTGAAGACCTTTGATTTTCTGTGTATCTGACGATAGTTTTATCTGATCATTTGACCATATCCGATTTTTTTTTGTTTGTTTTGTCCCATCTGTTTACATTCACTTTAGACACAGCTGGTATCCGATATCTGTGCTTACATTAATCCCCGCCCAAAACAATTCTGCTGATGATTGCTTATTATGCGACTATCCTCTGGTTTTGAATGGCCATACTAAAATGATTTATATAATTTGTGTTGAATTGGCACCATGATTATTTGACATCATGGATAAGTTAAAAGCTGTCATCGATGTTTCAGCGCAAAATCTGACTGAACGGATATAGACTGAAAAATAGCGGTAATTTTTGGTCGTTATTTTATCTACAGATCATTAGATCTAGAATTCTGAAGTGAAATAAAGTATTGCGGTAAGATTACATTTATTTGAATGAATTTGAATTAATTAACAAGAGAGAGAGAGATTGTGGGTGTGAATTACCTATGTGCGTCTAATAGTGAAGCTTTCAGTAGTTTTATTTATAAAATTCACAAGGCAGAGGTTGAAAACCAGTTTCTATGCTCCTGAATGTTTCTGTGTATGCGCAATTTCTTACCTATAAAGTTTCCACCTTGATAAAAAAATGCTGTGAGTTTTAGTCCAAGCGCATACAGGCATGTTTTCTGCTTCATAATACGACATTAAAAGACTATCTTTGTGGGCAAACGTGTCGCCCTCGCCTTGTGGTGGCTTGGAATTCCAAGAGGAAATGTGTTTACATGTAGGTCAGATGTCCAGAAATCGGATATGTATCTGATTTAAAACCACATTTAGAAGTGCCTCAGAACGGATGCGAAAAATTGGATCTTGTGCGGAATTTTCTGTTTACACGTGCAACAATTTCCGATCTGTGTCAGATGAGAGTAAAAAATATGATTTTTTTTTTTTTGTGCCAGCCTCAGAGCAGCTCTGGAAATGAAGTTTGTGTTTATGTCCTCGTATAGTTAGATGGCAGATGCTGAAAACATTACGAGCTTGAGTATGTGTAGTAGACGAAAAGTCTTTTTATGGTTTGGTGTTCACAACACTGGTCCATATCGTGATTTGATTAAGTCCTACTTTTGATTAATACATCCAGGTTTTGCCAAATTCTGTGACATTCCATGTTATATAGTAAATTTTATTTTTATGACTGGATTCCGTGATTCCGTCTGTGTTTTCCACATCATGGTAATTATAGGGTGATGTGAATTCACAGTACGCAATTTAATTAGAATTTAAAATAAATTCTAGAACCACTTGTGTAGAAATGACTGTGATAATATGACAGCTAGTAGGCAGGAATTTACTGGAAATTCAACCTGAAATTCTTTTCAGTGTAACAAATCTTTGGGTGTCCCCGAGGTGATTTGGTTTGAATTCTATGCGGCAGCAATGGAAGCAAATAAACACAATCGCGCATAAGCAATGCTACCTTTTGTCACGCCTGTACACACCTCAGCTACGGCTCTCGAGTTATGTGAGGAAGCAATAACCCAGCCATGAGGTGTCTCAGCTGCTTTTAAACTTTGAAGTGAAGATATGCTTGTCAAAGCTGTGCATCTCAGCCTCCTCAGGGCTTTAGGGCGCAAACGCGCTTTGCTTTGCATACGACACTGACATATCAATGACCCAGGGGACAAATTTGCCCCGTTTTGTATTTCGCTGTAATTAACTGTCATTACGGTGAGTGGTTTTGGCTACTTGGGAAATTAAAAAAGGGGGTTTTGTTGCGAATAAACAAGATAATAACCACCTTATTTGTTCTCAAAGCGCTTTCTGTCTATTTGATCATATACAGTCAGTATTGTATACAGAGAGGAGCGTTAACATTGCTGGAGCAAATGGCTTGGGCCTCGGTTGGGTTTGCATAGTGCAGTAGCATTCATGCAGAAATAATGGAGTACCATTGTGAAGAGCTTCTTTAATAGCCCTCCGCTATGCTTAAACAATTAGTTAGCGCATTGCGCCTCCCTTGCCATTTGGAGCACAGCATCGCTAGGCAAATCATACATCATTCCAAGGATGTAAACGTGAGGGGTGAACATGCTGTTTCAACAAGGTCACTGGGAAGCATGTGAGGAATAATTACAACACAAAAAGCTCTTGTGGAAGAAAAAAAAAAAGGCAGTGGCCTAAATTGGATGGTGTTGATATGAGAGGCCAGTTTGTGTTTGATCTGCATCTTTTCCTCATTTTTCTTTGGTCGACTTGTAAACTCTTTAAGTCGAAAATGTCATTTGATTAAATTGATTTTTACTAAATATGTGTGCATATTAATGTTTATTAGAATATGTGTTATTATAATAATATCAATATTATATTAGTAGAGTAATATTAAAATGTGTTTATTCTTATGGTATTGACGGTAATGTAATGTGCAGTAACGTATTTTTGTAGGCCAACCAGGAAGTAAGCATCACCCTGGTTCCCACCACAAAAACCCAATGGGATTTTTCTGTTGGCTTTATTGGATTATTGCAGAAAATAAGCTCTGTGGCCAACAAAAGTTTGTGATTCTTACACATTTTGTTTATCATGATGATGTTCACAATTGAACACAACTTGAATGAATTTTGAAGCCCAAATACAATTACCAGAAGTAAAAATCTATACATAGGCTCTGGTGATTGAAGTTAAATATAGCCTAAATATAAAGTTATGAAATTTAATTTTCCCTTTAAAGAGTTAGTTCACCCAAAAATGAAAATTCTGTCATTAATTACTCACCCTTATTTTGTTCCACACCTGTAAGACTTTTTTGATAAAATCCGATGGCTCAGAGAGGCCTCCATTGACAATAAGATAATTAACACTTTCAATGTCCAGAAAGCTACTAAAGACACATTTAAAACAGTTCATGTGACTACAGTGGTTCAACCTTAATGTTATGAAGCGACGAGAATACTTTACAAAATATCAAAATAACGATTTTATTCAACAATATCTAGTAACGGGCGATTTCAAAACACTGCTTCATGAAGCTTCGAAGCTTTACGAATCTTTTGTTTCAAATCAGTGGTTCGGAGCGTGAATCAAACTGCCAAAGTCACGTGATTTCAGTAAACGAGGCTTCATTACGTCATAAGTGTTTCAAAACGTTTCGAAATTTCAATGGTTCATGTGACTTTTGGCAGTTTGATACACGCTCCGAACCACTGATTCAAGATTTGAAAGCATTTAAAAGTGTAAATGATCTTGCTGTCAATGCAGGCCTCACTGAGCCAACGGATTTTATCAAAAATATCTTAATTTGTGTTCTGAAGATGAACGAAGGTCTAACGGGTGTGGAAAGACATGAATTTTCATTTTAATTTTTGGGTGAACTAACCCTTTAACCCAAATCATTTTGCTCTGGAACAAGTAATAGATTAATAAGACCAAAGATTGCCCGTTTGATATACCCCACATGAATTATATTTTTAACCACTATCTACATAAGAGCCAGCAGAAAATACTCCAAGGACTGGCCGAGATGAAGCTGTTCTCTGCGGGTACATGAGCTCTGAACGGCTCTGGAGCTCGCATCTGCGAAAGCATCAAAACAAATAGTAAAATAGGCGCTATGTTTATATATGAGTCACATATTTGAGGTCTAAATAACTACATTCTTGCCTAAAAAACTCTTTAAACTACATTTCGTGACACAACAACAGTAGTATTTATATAAAATATGGTGGATTTGCTCAACCTCCATGACAATCGCCACAAGCGGTGTTATACAAACGGCGAAACGGTACCAGTGCTGATACCATTGCATGGCTCTCAGCCAATCAGATTCGAGAACCAGAATGAACTGTTGTATAAAATAATATATTGTCTGCCTTATACTATGATAAGAAGCCACATCAGCACACAAAAGGCAATTTCAAACACTTGACTGACAATATGAAGCAAGTAAAAACATGTTATTAAATTTAGTCTTTTTTTGCGTTTATGAGCACTTCGCATTACAAGTTTGGAAAGATCTTTGACGCGTGTTGCTTTTTCAAATTTCTTCAAAAGAAATTGAGCTGATCACAGAGCCACTCTTTGCTAACACGCTGTGCATATATTAATTAAATTAAAAACTTGAAAAAATCTTCATGATTTCATAATCGCACTAAGCCAAATCGCGATTTCGATTTGATTTCGATTAATCGTGCAGCCCTACCACAATAAAAAACCCATTCAAAAAACATTGACTTCAGGACAATAGAACAGTTTTAGCTTAGCAACATGTTAACTTGTGAGGTCGCTTCCTTTGTAGAATGCTAACTGAGTTTTGTTACAAAGCTATTCAGTATCATAGTGAACTTATGGGACAGTACACAGATGGCTACTGTTAAAAAACTGTTCATGATGGCCAAACCGCTAACAATAACAAGATGAAGTAAGCGTAAAAATGAATGTGTTTACAAGTGTCTGTCTGTTTTTTATTCGATATAACAGAGGGGAAAGTCCATATGCTCCTTCCATTTCCCCTAATTTCATTTAGCAACACTGCCTTGTAGCACTTCATTATTCAGCTGAGTAGCAATAGAGTGCAACAGTGAGTCCCTGCTTCTTCAGCAGTCTTGTTTCAGGAATCGATCCAACTACCTCCAAGTCAGGAAAAAAATAAAGGTACTACTCATCCTGTGAATGATTGCAAATAATAATCAAAAATCAAAACAAATTTTACAATATATTAGTATTGATTTGCTATGACTAAACAAACAAACAAACAAAAAGTTTATTGCAAAATATTCAAATATGTAGTTTAAGAGTGTAGGGAGATTGACTCAAGTTTGTTTCACGGTTGTGGCCACTGGAATTGAACGACTTCTCTGATTGGTTGATATCTCCGCAGGATTATGGGTAGCGTAGTTCTGCAACAGCTGGGTTCTGGAAGTAAAAATCCCATTTTTCTCTCCATAGGGGAATTGATTTTGATTGATAACTTGCAAACATTTAAAGACAGGCCTGCTGTGAGCTTTGACGTTGTAGATTGATGGCATATGCTTACTTTTGAAGCCATCAGCTTACATTATTTCTACTTATTTTTTTAAATAATCATGTTCATTGGTGAAATTCCTGGTGAAAAAACTATATTACAGATGATTCTGCAAAGAAGTCTCCACCAATCAGAGAATAGAAATAAGAAAATTACGCTAAAAGCTTTTTAGTGCACACCCACTTCCATGAAGCACTGTGAATGATGTTGTTGTGTGTATATATAACCAGTTATGTGTATATATTTGTGCGTGTGTGTGTGTGTGTAATCAGCATATTTAAATTAATAGTTTTATATTTCCCCATCGTTTTGATTATTTCATTCGCAATGCTTCATGTGATTGTAGTTCTTTTCCCTCATTAAAGCCGTTGACTACACAATCCTGTACATTTGTCTTTTTGTCAGATTTTCAAATACTTTTTTTGCTTCAAATCAGTGTTTGTAATGTTGTGATTCACCTTGTAGCTGGTTGGTTTGGTTCATGGCTTATATCTCTTAAAAGACTTAAAAATGAAAAAATGGGGGGGGGGGAACCAAGGCCACTGAAAAAGTGGGCGGCACAGTTGCACTTCATTAATCACAATTTAGAAAAATGGAACTGAAATCACATTGACTTGCAACCTATTAGCATATGGTTGAAAGTCTCATGTTTGGTCTGTCTGTCTTAAGAATCAGTTTCTCTATGAAAAACAAAATGGGATTTTTACTTCCCTACCCAAGTTATGCTCTATTGTAGATCAGTTGCATGTGTGGCTTTGCCTGACCGATTTCACCGATCTTCACATATTTTTAAGGTCAGTGTCAAGACTTGAAACATATTTTTATTCACTTCAGTTCATGAAGGTTCTGCTGGAGCACATTTTACTGAGCGTTAATGGTATGGAAGTATATTATTACTACATTATGGCATGTTCTGAATGCCAGTGGTCTCTCTCAGTCATCCTACTGTCCTTAAATGCTTTAATTTCCTCTCAATTTCTGCTGACTTCCAGAGGACAGTTTGTGTCTTGTGGAGCACAGCAGACCATGAAGCCTTGCAGAGTGAAATGTACTGCTAGTTTACAATGCGGTATTGTTATAGATTGTTTTCCTGTGAGTTTGTGACCCTCAGAGCGTACAAGAAGACTTCATCTGTTGAACTACTGCAGGTTGCTGATAGTCTATTGACACTATCAGATTAATGATGCATACTGTTTTATGGCTGCTATGTAAGTTTAAGTGTAGATTAGAAAATGTGCATTCTGATGTATTGCTTTAATATGGTAAAGGTTGCTACCCGCTGTGCAGCTTGTTTTGTTGTGAGAACATTTTCTTCTCTGGAGTCATTGAACGGACAGCAAACAATAGTTCTTTGAGTTGTTTAATTACTACTTCCTGGAACTTTTCCCCTCATTGTTAAGATTAATGAAAGATAAAGCCTTAACCCGTCTGCATAATCACTTCTTTTATTTCTCTTCTTAAAGGTATAGTTCACCCAAAAATCTACATCTTGCCCTCCTGTATTGGTTTTTTTTTTTTTTCTTCTTCTTCTGTGAAATGTGCAAACTGCTCATTTTGGACTAATTTCTTTGTCCGACGCTATTAATTAATTAAAAAATACATTAAAATACAATTTGTACAGTGATTCGAATAAAGCCCTTCTATTATTAGCATGTTTTTAATTTGTGAATAATATTCAGAATAAAATAAAATTTTAAAGTCAAAATGTCTTTGTGATACTGCATAATGAAAAGCAATTAAATTCTTAAAAATAAAACCTAAGTAGATTATCATTTTTTGTTATTATTTCTTAGAAAAAATATTTTAATGAAACTGCTTACAACATGCAGAAATGATTTTTTTTTTTTCATTTCTAAAAAAGTTTTTAAATTTGTAAGATGTGTACAGTTATGTATTCAAGGTGTAAACAAATTGTGAATAGGTCATTGATAAATAAGGTTTTTAAAAGTTTAAAAAACATAATGATATAATACATTTTGAAGTTGTATTAAGTGTTAACAATGAGATTATGTGATTTTTTATAATGAATTAACACTGCTTTTGTCATTTTTTACAAGATGGACAAAATTTGTCACCAAAAAAGTCATTCGGTTTAACCAAAAAAAATGTTTTTTGGTTTTACCAAATGACACGTTTGGTTATACCGAATGACGATATTTTCAAACAATGTTAACAGGCTAATATCTAGCTAGTTAGCTTGCTAACTAGCTAGCAAAAGGACAATAAAACATTTTATATTTAGTACAAGTTTTTAGAATATTAAAACATTTTCCATGTTTTATAGCAGTTGTACCGAATGACCTGATGTTTCGGGACTTGCGTATGAGCAAGTGAAAACATGAATTTTTCAAATAGGTAAGAGAGAGTTAATTTGATTCGCGACCATGTGGTCCTTTGCAGGTGTATGAATGATGTCACATCCTGTCACATGATATTGAACGCATGACTTGATCCAAAATGGTCCCTTTATATTGGTTACTCCAAATGACATCAATGAAATTAATTTTTCCGGACATTCTTTCTCATAAAGCAATGACTTCTACACATAATTTTAATACCATTTTGCACTATGTTGATATATGATGTTATAAAATCATGCCAGAATAAAAAATATATACATTTATGACATTTTAAGATATTTTAATCACAAATGAAATGGCTGTATTGGCCTTTGGACGGTTAAACCGAATGACCGTTTGACACTTCAAAATCTTTAAAATACCTTTATATGTAGCAAAAAAATAATTAAAACCTTTTGGATTCAATAAAAGTGATCTAGTTGTACTACCTTACATACTTTGGATTTCATGTCTTTGTTTTTTTATTATTATTAAGGCCTTTGGACAAAAAAAAAAAAAAAGTCACATCATTGACCCTAATACTTTTCACTTACACCACATGAAATTTTAAGAGAAAATTAATTTTTTTTTCTTGAAAATGGTATAATATGTTTTTTTTTTTTGTTTTCCTTAAAATCATATTACCAACATAAATACAAAGAGTGCATTTCAAAGAACTTGGCACATGTTTTTGTGTGTGAGTGTGTAGGCACTGTTATGTCATTGACCCATAGAGCAACACTGGATGGAGTTTTTATTTTTGGGTGAACTGTTCCTTTAATTACTCACTATTTATAAATACACTTCACTGACCCAAATTAATTCCCCTTTAAACAAAGTAATGTCTTAAAGAGGAAGTCACGCACTGACCTGATGTCCTGCTTGTTATTCTCAGAGTGACATTAGAAATGTATTATTTATATAAATATGGAAATGAATACAAAATTATGCAAAAACCACCATTGGCCAATGGAGCGGATCTATTCCTGGGCAAAGGTTTGCCTATAAGACAAACGGCGGTTGTCAGGCGATGAGATTCTAGGCTCTGGTCCCACAGGGCCCGCCCAGCCTACAGGGCCGCAGCAGGTTAACTTGGTAGACCCGTCCTGCCAAGAGCGAAGAACTTGCTGATTCAGATTTTGACAGTGATATGCAAATTACCTCATTGTGAATGCTGGCAGAGAGAGGGAGGGGCCAAGGACCTGAGCATTGTTCAGCAGATGGGGAGGGGCCAGAGCAGGAGCTTGGAGCTCCTCTCTCGTTATCAGATTCCCTGCAGAGCAGATCTGGCATGTCATGCGCGGGCATGCGTCCATCTGTGCTATTGGCGAGCTGGGCTGGAACCCCTAGCCTAGTGGAGGCAATGGGACAGCCTGGATGCCATGGGGCCTTGAATATACTCTGTTTTTATGGCAGATAGTTTGTCTTTAATTGAAATGTGTTCATAGTAGGGCTGGGCAATGACACACATTTCACGATTCGATTCGATTTTGATTCACAAGCTTGCAATTTGAATTAGTTTAAATCATAATTTGATTCAATATCGATACGTTTTGGATGCATATCAGTACATGTCAAATTCTCTCAAGGTACTAATACAGGGCTTTTTATTATAATAATGTTATAATAATATAAATTTTTTTTAATGGCTTAATTGTGCTTAATTATATATATATATATATATATATATATATATATATATATATATATATGATAGCTGTCATAAACACTTGTTTTCATGACGTATTTATTCAAACATTAAATATTGAAGAACAGGTTAAGTAAATATATAATGAATATTTAATATAGTGCATATTTAGCAAAATCGTCCTCTCTAGAGTTCATTTTTCTAATTAACTATCGAGCTAAGGACATTGAATGGCTTTTCTGAGGTAAATGTAACATTGCCTGACACTGACTACAAGCTGTTTAAACTGTTTACCCTTTTTATCCAAGTTATTAAAAAAAGATAAAAAAAAAATTCTTTAATTCTTGGGAAATGTATCTATTTCTACCAGTGCAATTTATACATTGCTATTATATTTTTTATTAATAATTAAAAATTAAAAAAATATATATTTTCCATTAATTTTAAAGTTTTATTATTTTTGTTGGTTTGTTTATTCATTTTTTTTTTTTAATGTTTATACAGTTTTGTTTTGTTTTCATTTTAGTTTGCTTTTTTATTACATCAAGTGAAAATGAGATGTTGAAATGAGAAATGTTTCTTTGCCAACAGACAAATAAAATTAAGACAAAAATATATATATATAAATATATATTATTTGGTATATATATATATATATATATATATTACATACCATATGATATATATATATATATATATATATATATATATATATATACACACACACACACACCCAAAAAAAACATTTTTAGTTACTTGAAATAAAATAACCATTACAAATAAAATTATATATATATATATATATATATATATATGGTTTAATTATAGTTTTAGTTAACTATAATAACACTGATTATTACAAATTTGGTCCCCCTAAATTTGCAACCCCGTTACCCATTTTGCTGTAGTGATCAATTTTAATTAATTAATTTATTTTTTATTTATTTAATATTTATTGCTGGAAAATTTATTATATTATTTAATATTTATTGCAAAAAAATAAGTGTATCAGGGTTGCAAAAATGGTATACCCCACATGAATGTGTAAAAACCATGTAGTATTTATTATATGAGAGTTTGATGGTCATTTTTCTGAAGGTTATGTACCTAATTTCATTGATCATTTCCTGTATTTTTTTCAGACTGTATTTTTAACCCTATGTGTGGACTTTCAGTCCCATGGGAAGGATTTGGGTCACACAGAATGTGTTCTTGTGTTCAAATACTGTTTCTGTAGCTCAAGCAGTAAAAAGGGTAAAACATGTACATTTTTAAAAATGGTGACAGGTTAAAAATAGTAATAAAACTGATGTGAATGTGTTAAAAACCTGAAAAAGTGAACCAGCAGTCTTTGAAAAACATCAGATGGATAACAAAGAAACACATGAAAGAGAAATGGAATGAAAGCATTTCTTTGAGTACAAGGTGAACCTTGAATATGAACAGATGTCCGTAAGTTATCTCTTAATTTAAAAAATGATAATCTCAAAGCAGCTTCATACTGGCACACTGCTAATTCCTAAATGAAGCTGTAATATTCCATGTGTGAGAATTTAATCGATTTCATCAAGCGGATTCAAATGGCTCATCTATAGCAGGGGGCACAGACTTCAAAGTTGCCTTAAGTTTCTAGCAAATATACATGCTCCGCCGGTATTGCGGTTGTCATGGGGACGTTGTGGTACGGGGGATATACGGTCGGATGTATAATGATGATTAGCGGTTGGCTTTGGGCCAGAGTTCTTCAATCGTACATGCAGATAACAACATCTTCCCATTAAAGGTCTCCCTCCATCTTCAACCTTTGAAGTTCTTAATAGGTTTAGAGTTAAGGATTAATTCATGCGTTTTATGCGAACAGGGCTGTTTATTTTAAAATAAAGGTCACAGCTTAACATCACATACGAATTTCAGAGCGAGCGAAAGCATTTCATAGACATTTACCCTTACTTATGCGCTAATGAAAATTATTAGTGCTGGAAACACAATAAGAGCTTATGAAATAACCTCCTTTTGTGTTGACTTGACAAAAAGCACATGCTGTTCTGTGTAATTATATTCAGTGGAAATCAAAGTTTGTGTGCCAGGCAGAAGATCCTTTATATGCCGCCCGTCTCCCTGGAAATCAGAGCCACCGTGGAATTCACATTATATCAGCAGAAATGAACAAACAGTTACAGTTACACCAGATCTATATATCTGTCTGTATGTCTGTTTCTCCATATGTCCGTCTATCTATCTATCTATCTATCTATCTGTATGTCCATCCGTCCGTCTTTTGCTGCTATTGAGGTGGGATACAGATACGGAATGAAATCTGCCCCATTACCCGCAAGAATTATATAACAATTATATCAATATATTTTGTCTCTCATTACTAACAAACCAATCCATCCATGCTACTACCCAGTGAATATTTAGCATCTGGCACACAGTATATCATAGCTATCATGTGCCTGTGCTGCAGTGCAGGAGAACTGATACTACGACATATGAAGTACCATCTGTAACCTGCTGCATCCCCCCGCCTCAGGACCACCTCAACTAACCCAGAATGAACACACTGGCAAGATGGGGAGCTAGCAGGGATGCCCTGGTCCTTCATGCTTACATAAGTGGACGGATCTGTCCCCCTCTTTGTCTCTTTCTCAAACACACACACAAATGCTAGGTGAAACACACAAGCTTCCAGCTTGAGAGAACTGTCTGCGGCACATGCTGGCCTTTTATTTCGTCCCCCAGGATGCATCTGTCAGTCGGGCCGCACTTGCGCTGTGCTGGTGGTAATGCGGTTGCATCAGCAATTCTGATGCAAATTTGCACTGTGCGCTCTGCCCTCCCCATGGATATCATGCAATTTAGCTTGATGAATTTGCCACAGGATGGTGTGCCTTTTGTCATCTTTTCACACATTGTTGTATTGTATGAATGCATGTAGTTTATTTATATATATATATATATATATATTAGTTAAAATTATATATAATATTAAAAATATACATATTAGGAAAATGTTACTTATATATATTTGAATATGTTGTTATTTAGAACTATTATTTAGAATTTATTATTAATTAGAAATATTTAGTAATATTATAATTGTGTGTGTGTGTGTGTGTATATATATATATATATAATTTTTAAATATTATTTAGTAATATAATTAATTAATGAATAATATTTAGTTTGTTTAAATATAATTAGTGTGTAGATATGTGTGTGTGCATAGTTATAAATATATTTGATAAAATATATCAGTTTTTTATATAAATATAAAAGTATAGAGAATATTAAAAATTACAAACATATCTCGATGTTTTAAATGTTAAATGTCTTTCATTTCTTTTAAATATGTGTGTGTGTATGTATGTATATATATATTATATATATATATATATATATATACACACACACACACACACAGTCAAACCAAAAATTATTCAGACATTTTTGATATTTTTGATATATTTTTACTAGTGGGTCAGGACACTATAGTTCATTTATGTAAGTGAGGATAGCAAAATAAAGTAAACTGTGACATATTATACCCAAAAATTCTTCATACGGTGGACTACCAGTGAAACTGATAAAAATTTGGAACCAAAAATTATTCAGACACTTTGACCTGACCATGTTTTGCTTAAGTGTTATCTGACATAATTAATATTAATTTTTTCTGACACAGTTTAGCTCTGAGATCTTGTCATATTTTGTTACCATTTTTTTAAACTATAGTGAATAAACTGTATTAAAGAATGAAATGTTCAAGGTGTCTTAATAAATTTTGGTTTGACTATATAGTCATATATATGTATATATGGTTATATGCAGATGAGCTATTCATTTAATAGCAATTTCTAGACCGCACAGATCTATTCTTGAGCTACATTGCTCACCCCTTGTGATTTTATTTCCAAACCGCATTCAAATCCACTGCAACGTAAAGTGCTAACTATCCAATACATTAAACGTCAACACAGATGGCCAGTTCTCGGTCAAACCACAGGGAATGTTAGCGTCTTCATTGGGGGGAGCAGCGGAGAGCAAGAGAGTTACAAAAATAAATGAGATTTATGAGCAATTGGCATGATGGTTATTACACATTCCTGCACCAGTGTGAGTGGATCCACTCTCAGTCATAACCTCCCCCCGCCCCCTCGTACTTGCCCTGGACTATGGCATGTCTAAATGAGGATGAAATCCAGCGCAGGGTAGACACACTAAGTAAACGATGAGAGGTCGGATCGGATGACGACACATCTGTTGTTCAGCAGCGACTGTTAATTTGGATGTCTATAAATCCCACTCGTAGTGTCCCGTACCACACTCCCTGTCCCAGAGGCTTGTGCCAAGACTGCCACCCCACACACACACACAAGCACCCGTGCCAGCAGCTTTCAGGAGGAGCGGTATACTGCTGACGGATGCTGGCTAGATTAATAGACACTTGAATAGGCTGTAGTCTCAGCTTTTTATATTTTTGTTCACAGGGCAGTCAAATGTGAACAGGTTGGGGTGACTGTGACCCAGGGTGCTCATCTTAGTAAGTGAGGGGGTCGTTATTTTATTAAACCACCCCCCACTTGCCCCTAAAATAGACATGCACACTTTTTCCATCCTTCACCATCTAATTTATTTTCAGGAGCGTGCATGTGTTACTAAGGCTTTCATGCTGAAGTAGGACAATGATGAAGTAAAGTTTGCGCGGTTGAAGCTGTCACATCACAGCAAGTCTAACAGAATGAAGCGAGGCCTTTTAGTGCTGATGTTTTTTTAAATGTAAAAATTTCTAATGAATCTTATTAATTTATGAAAAATTATATTTTTTGCATAAAGAATCAAACTTATGTTATGACCATTCAGATTATTTTACAATATTGAGATTAATGTAAAAAAAAAATCCTCACTACTGTATTATTATTATTAATAATAATAATAATAATAATAATAATATTTTGTTTTACCATTGACATTTTATAATATTTATTGTAAAAATATTTTCATTATGGTATTATTAGTACTTTTATTAATAAAATATAATATTATTTATGTATTATTTAAATTGCTAGTCCATATGTAAAGTACTAATATGTGTGTGTTGAACTTTTTTAATTTAGTAATTGTAAATATATATTTTTTAAAAAAAATTTAATTTACATTTTGTAATATTTATGTAAAAAACAATTATTATTATTTGCTTGTGACATTTTACATTTTAGATTAATGTAAAAATTCTCACTACTGTATTATTATTATTGACATTTTATATTTCAATTAATATAAATATTTTCACAAATTTTGTTATTATTATTATTTGAATTGCTAGTCCATATGTAAATTACTTATATATATATATATTCACTGTATTTCATTAATGAAAATTGGGGGAGGGTGAAAAAATTAATGTCATATTGCAAAAAAAAAAAAAAAAAAAAGATTGTGCAATAGAATATGACCTAGGCATTCAGTGAAGTTGTGTCACATTTTTGTTGTGTTGCACCTCCAATAGTTTGATATTTGATTTATAATATCTGTATTGGGTGTATATCCATTAAGATATTACATTATCTAATATGATGTCATGACAGGAATGGGTTAAGTGATTCTGCTGGATTGGCTGTATTGACTGTTTGTATATTGCTGTGTGTGTGTGTGTGTGTGTGTGTGTGTGTGTTATGTGAGGTCACTATTGTCCTGGAATGAGTAATACCTCTCAGTAACACTAGAGGGCAACTGGCTGTCAATGAGATGACTCCTGCATGATGTATATAAATAATTCAACACAAATCTCCAGTGCTGCTGTTATTCTTACATCTGATCATTTTAATAACAGTCTGCACTCACAAGAGTTTGAATTGTTTAATTATGCCATATTATAGGATTAACAAGAATGTGTGGACAAAATGAAAGATAGAGAGAGAGGGATTGGATTATTTTTAGACAGTGATCAAATGGCAGTTAGTCAGACGTTCATAACAGAAGCTGAGGCAGCATATTGGCATACTGAAAGCAGAATAAGAGTAGAAGAGCAGATTGCTGCTGCTAAAGAACTTATTGTACAGAAGCAGAGCAACATAGCTAGATCAAGTTATATTAGATTAGTCTTGTTTTATTTTATCATTGTGGTTACATTGCTATCTTGTGGCACTAAATGGTTTTGAATGAGTCAGACTGGTTGCTTTTTTGTTTATTTTGCAAAAAAAAAAAAAAAAAAAACATTTTTATCTTTACTAAAAGCAGGTGTTTTCTAAGGCAGGGTTAAGTGTTATTTGCATGTAATTATGCATAATTTATAGTTATTACTATAAACTCTAAAAAATGCTGGGTTAAAAACAACCCAAGTTGGGTTAAATATGGACAAACCCAGCAATTGGGTTAAATGTTTGACCAGCTTGCTGGGTAGTTTTATTTAACTCAACTATTGTTTAAAAATTACTATATGGCTGGCTTAAAATGAACCCAAAATAGGTTGGAAATTAAAAATCAGACACATAATTACTAGAGCTAACAATAATAATCAAAAGTTGAACATTTATTATAAGCAATTTAATAAATGTTTATTTTTTCAATGATTATTCATTAAACCTATTAATAAATGTTAATTTATTAAACATATTAATAAATGTTAATTTTCAACATACTTTGGGTTCATTTTAAGCAAGAAATACAGCAATTTTTAAACAATAGTTGAGTTAAATAAAACTACCCAGCAGGTTGGGCAAACATTTAACCCAACCACTGGGTAAAAACAACCCAATCACTGGGCTAAAGCAACTAATCGCCGGGTTAAAACAACCCAATCACTGGGTTAAAGCAATCCAATCGCTGGGTAAAAACAACCCATTCGCTGGGTTAAAAAAAATATAATCGCTGGGTTAAAACAACCCAATCGCTGGGTTAAAACAACCTAATCACTGGGTTAAAAAAATATAATTGCTGGGTTAAAGCAACCCAATCGCTGGGTTAAAACAACCCAATCGCTGGGTTAAAGCAATCCAATCGCTAGGGAAAAACAACCAATTCGCTGGGTTAAAAAAAAATATAATTGCTGGGTTAAAGCAATCCAATCACTGGGTAAAAACAACCAATTCGCTGGATTAAAAAAAATATAATCACTGGGTTAAAACAACCCAATCGCTGGGTTAAAGCAATCCATTCGCTGGGTAAAAACAATCCATTCCCTAAGTTAAAACAACCCAATCGCTGGGTTAAAAAATATAATCGCTGGGTTAAAGCAACCCAATCACTGGGTTAAAACAACCCAATCGCTGGGTTAAAGCAATCCAATCGCTGGGTTAAAACAACCCAATCGCTGGGTTAAAGCAATCCAATCGCTGGGTAAAAACAACCCATTCACTGGGTTAAAACAACATAATTTCTAGGTTAAAAAAATATAATCGCTGGGTTAAAATGACCCAATCACTCGGGTTGCTTTTAACCCAGCATTTTTTAGAGTGTAATGTTAACAAATGACACCTTATTGTAAAGTGTTACTTAATAATACACAAAAAAAAAAAAAAAAAAAAAGTTGGGTTGTTTCGACCCACATTTGGGTCAAAAATAGACAAACCCAACCATTGGGTTAATTTTTTTATTAAATTTTTAACCCAACGGTTTGTCCATATTTGACCCAAATTTGGGTTGAAACAACTCAGCATTTCTTTAGAGTGTAGGCATTAACTTTTTTGCATTAACCATTTGTTGTATGAACATGAACCTCAAATAATGCAACATGTTGAGCAGCAGCTTTTCTAACAAGTTTGGTTAGCTGCAAAAGAATAATAAAAGAAAATCAATCAGACCCAAGCCGTATATACATAGAGAGTGTCTTGAAACGCCCTAGTATCCACCACGAACCAGCGAAAGTGACTTCTGCATGGGCAAGCAGAACTCGTACTTTCTTCCGAAAAGATAAAAACGGAGTTCATTGTGAAGTTCGAAGGATTGTGAGATGAATAACACATGGGAGGGATTTGGCACAGACCGGCTGGAGTGTGTGGCGAGGGATCAAGCTGATGCAGCATTCTCCCACAACCACACATGACATAACACCACACACTTCAGCACAAACGGGCAGATAAATAAATAACAAACACGCCGTATGCAGTGCCGATGCCATCCTCCGGCATATGCGCAGCTTTATGTGATGTGCTGTGACTGTACCATTTGCTCCCTCTTGAATTAGCATCTGACCTTGGTGTGTGCGTCATCTACGTGCTCACACCGCATTTCCCCCCCATGAGGGGACGTGCAGTGACATTGACTCATTGTTTGGTCCAATCTGTTTGCACTGTAAAAAAAAAAAAAAAAAAAAAAAAAAAAGCCTTGCAGAAGTCGCACTGCTGCTGCTGATTCAGAGACTTGTGCTCAACACTCTCAGCGATTAAAAGATAGAAGTGTTGCCGTTTTGGTGGGGGATTTGGGAGCGCGCAGCATTATTTAACGAGGGCGATATCATTTATTCATCGTGTATGTTTTGCTCCTTCTGCACCTCACAGTGCCATCTGCTGTATAGAGCTGTATTAAATCACAAGGAGCGGAGGAATTTAATCAGGCCAAGAGAGAGGAAAAATAAAAGGTGTTCACACATAGAGCAGTTTACAGTGATGAAAGTTTAAAGCTCAAGTGCTCAAGATTAAAAATAAAAATAACTGTTTCAAACAGGTTTTCAAAAAATGCAACCCATCTGCCATGTCACATGGCATTTAAGACTCAAGTGATTAAAAACTGCTATTGAGATGCACAATATATCGGTATCCATTATTGGCCAATAATGTCAAGTTTTTTTTTTTTTTTTTTTTTTTTGTTTGTCATAGTTGTCGGTCTATATATTGGATAAATATACACCGATCAGGCAGAACATTATGACCACTGACAGGTGAAGTGAATAACACTGATTATCTCTTCATCACACCTGTTAGTGGGTGGGATATATTAGGCAGCAAGTGAACATTTTGTCCTCAAAGTTGATGTGTTAGAAGCAGGAAAAATGGGCAAGCGTAAGGATTTGAGCGAGTTTGACAAGGGCCAAATTGGTCAGTATCTATCAAAAGTGGACCAAGGAAGGAACAGTGGTGAACCAGCGACAGGGTCATGGGTGGCCAAGACTCATTGATCCACGTGGGGAGCGAAGGCTGGCCTGTGTGGTCCGATCCAACAGACGAGCTACTGTAGTTCAAATTGCTCAAGAAGTTAATGCTGGTTCTGATAGAAAGGTGTCAGAATACACAGTGCATCACAGTTTGTTGCGTATGGGGCTGCATAGCCGCAGACCAGTCAGGGTGCCCATGCTGACCCCTGTCCACCGCCGAAAGCGACAACAGTGGGCACATGGTCATCAGAACTGGACCACGGAGCAATGGAAGAAGATGGCCTGGTCTGATAAATCACGTTTTCTTTTACATCACGTGGATGGCCGGGTGCGTGTGCATCGCTTACCTGGGCCACATGGCACAAGGATGCACTATGGGAAGAAGGCAAGCCGACGAAGGCAAGCATCCATTTAATAATTTTAATTAATATAATCATTTACACTATGATATTATTGCATCCTGTTAATGTACAAAATTACTGGGGTGTAAATAGTATCTGCCAATAAAAAGTATAGTATCTAATTACTATTTACACTTCATGCAAATAACTGCTATGGTGTAAATAGAATATAATGCTATTTTCACTTAGTGTAAATAGCATCTAATTTCTATTTTTACTTAGTGTAAATAGCATCTAATTTCTATTTTCACTTAGTGTAAATAGCATCTATCATTATTTGCACTTAGTGCAAATAGCCGCTGAATGATTTAAATAGTGTAATATCACATATATCGGCTACCCTGCTCCTTAAAATATTATCCATATAAAAAAAAAATCCATATCAGTCAACCACTAAATAGTATAGACTCTTAATTTTTTGCCCATTTATTCATTATCAGCCATAATATGGCCAACAGAAAAGCGACTGTAAAACCACTGTATGTGTGAACGGGCCATGAGAGAGAGCCAAGCAGAAAAAAAGTGGAGACTTCCTGCTACTCTGAGCTCTGGATTATTGATATGAATGTGTCTATCATATATGTGCTCATATAATCCACTTACCTTGCTGACGTTATGAATGGAACTGCAGCTGGCTGATGATAAAAACATGGGCGGGACTAGACTGGCAGAATTTGGCGTACAGCCCCTCCATTTTCCTGCATAATTAAAGCAGCGAGTTTCCTAGCAGCAGAGTTTATCGGGTGGACGTGTGCCAGACCACACAGGTCATGTGATGAGCATGACCTTTCAGTAGAGTGCAACGTCGTCACTTGCTGTTCCATAGCAGTCAGATACTTCCCACTCAATGAACACCAGTGTTATTTTAGTACCATTGAGATGATAATATTATAGTTTTTATTAATATTTTGAATGTTTTTAATTTCATTTTCAGTTTAATTTTAGTTCAAGTTTAGTAATTTTGTTTTGTCATTTTTTTGGTTTCTTTTTTGCATGTTTTAAATTATTTTTTATAGTTGTTATTAACTTTTTTAAATTTTATTAATTAATTAACCCGTTTCAGTTATAGTTTTTTTAGTACACAAAGTATTGAAAATTGAATTCTAAC
Organism: Ctenopharyngodon idella; assembly: GCF_019924925.1. Taxonomy (NCBI): domain Eukaryota; kingdom Metazoa; phylum Chordata; class Actinopteri; order Cypriniformes; family Xenocyprididae; genus Ctenopharyngodon; species Ctenopharyngodon idella. Next base: position 6,404,494 of record NC_067231.1, read on the forward strand.
ATAAATTGAATTCTATCAAAAATGCTATTGTAAACAATTAAATAATTTAATTTATTATTATTATTATTATTATTATTATATTAATTTGAATTTTTTTACTTTATGGCAGTTGTAAACGTACTGTACAATAATTTGAGCCATGGAATGTGAGGGTGAATATTTTCCCATACTGTACCATGTGTGTTTTGGGTGGAGGGGTGTGGGTCTGACTTTGAATGAGACTCTCAGATACAGTTCATTTAATTTGGCTTCCTCTGAAACTTCCATCCACCGCAAATGTTTCAGGCCAAAACTCTGGAGAATCCGCAGATATGCTTCAAACGTATTTGCTCAAAGGGAAAAGCATGACCACAGGAATGCACAAGCAGATATTTGATCTGCGAGAGACCCCATAGTGATCTGTAATGACTTTGGAAGAAGGTAGAGAAGCCCTGCTCGGCTTCAAAGCTCTGGCCATCCTTCAGCCCCCAGCACCATGGTAAATGACCTGTTAAAATCCACAGAGGGAAAGTGCAGAGATTACTGGAAACAAAAGCAACTGAGTTGCGGTAATGAGCTTTTGATGTTTGTGACAATGGGAGCTGTCAGTTTAGGGGGAAACAAGAAAAGAAAACATTAAGAAGGGGTCTGCTGTTCCTTTGGATAATTGAAGCTTCGGTTTATAGTACAGCGACACAACTAATGCATTATGGGTGTATTTAAAGCATTCAGATAATCGTACACATTCTCTTATTTAACATAAATGGTGTAAAGTCACATGGAAAAACATTCATTGATAAAGCCATAACTACAAATTCTAACATTCTTCTTCTGGCTAAGTAGGAACACTTAACAGCCAGTTATCTCACGCTGGCCAAATATTGGCAGATTCTTTGGCCTGGCTGATATATCAGCCAATCTAGTCCCCATATTGTGTGCTAGAATAAGAGAGAGTGAGACAGACCACAGTTGTTTTGTCTCATCAGTAAGCTCAGGAATCAGGAATTTGGGACTGATTCTTAATCTCCTGATAAAAACACAGGCGAAGAAGATGCAGAAACAAGCAATAGCATATGTACTCATATGCATATGTAAAATAACACGATCATCAACATTAAACAGCATATAAATCAAAACTGTCAGATACAATACAGCTGACTGCTTCATTCTGTGAACAAGAGTTTCTTTGTGAACTCTCCATTACACTGTGCCTCGTTTACAATACAAAATGCTCTGAACAAACATATAATTCTCTGACACAATCCGGGACGCCAATAAAATAAACCATCTAATTGTTCCTGATGCTGGTATCCTGAAGGCTCTACAGAAATGAGCAAACAAGCTGTTTAAACTGGACATGTCAAAGCAAACTTTCCTTTATGAATCCATTTACTCTTCCATTAGTCCTGTTGTCAGCAGACTCAAGCACATGGAGTACGTCAGAGAGTGAACTGGTATTAGTATACTGTATACAGAAAGTAGGGGTGGGACGGTTCAGATTTCTCACGGTTCGGTTTGTATCACGGTTTTAGGGTCACGGTTTCGGTACAGTTCGGTATGTGCTATGTTCAGTAAAAAAATAGGACAATTGCCAAAGATAAAGAAAATATAAACAAATAATCTAACTACAAGAAACAGCACAAATAAATACATGAGAGCTAAGATACAAATACAATAAACAATGCTTTACAGGTTTTTCAGGTATCTAACAGCTTTCAGGTACAGAACTTGAATAAAGTAATCAAATATAAAATTACACTGCATATAAACTTTAGTTAAATATAACTAAATAGTTAAATAAAGATGAAACATTATTGAAGTTACAAAAGCTATTCAGTCAAGAGTGATTTCTTCGTGCTTTGTCGTTCGATTAACATTAAAACACAGAGAGCAGGAATATTAGACTGCTGTCCCTTTAAGACAATTCAAAGATCCAGATCAACGATCAAGAACGATCAAGGCAAATTTGAACAAAAACAAAAAAATTATAAAAAGGTTTTACATGGAGCTGAGAGTATTACACTTTCATAGTGCACTGTAAAAAGAAAAATCCACCTATTTCAACTTAATCTTAAGTTCAGTTGCTGCCTTAAATTAAGTACAATCAACTTGGTTGTGCAAGTCATTTCAACTTAAATTATAATAAATTGACTTTAAAAAATTGAGTTGAATACAATCAAAGTCCCTTTAAGACAAGTCATTTCACTCAGCGGCCATCTTTGAAACGCCTCTCGGGCATTCAAGTACAGCTCCTATCTCTTTGAATTCTCCAAAGCTGTTTGCCAAGCTTTCGATTAAATTTCATATTTGAAATCACCAATGAACTCTGTCTCATAAATTTAGTTTCTAAACACTCAAATCATGACAAAAAACTGTATTTTTCAGGGTGGATCAAGCTAATGCGCATGCGCAATCCTAAATGTGCATCTCTTGTGTCTCATTTATTTATTGGCTCTTATTTAGAAGACGGGACTTATTCTGCCATATTGCACGTTGCACTTTCTCCCATTCAAAACAATATGAGTGACGCGTCTTGTGTTATTCTATAGTCTTTCATACAATGAGCTGATACAATAAATAATTTGTGTAAATCATTCATCTTCATGATTCAATTTCAATTTGATTATCGAATGATGGAAGACAGCACAATCTTGAGTACTAAATCAGCATATTAGAAAGATTTCTGAAGGATCATGTGACACTGAAGACTGAAGTAATGATGCTGAAAATTCAGCTTTACCATCACAGAATTAAATTAAATTTTGAAAATATATTAAAATAGAAAACAGTTATTTAAAATGTGTAATAATATTTCACAACATTACTGTTTTTGCTGTATTTTTGATTAAATCAATTTCAAAAACATTTAAAAAAAAGTCTTACTGACCCCAAATTTTTGAACGGTAGTTTGTATATTTAATTTTAAACAAACAAATCAGTTGTTAATTGTTATTTATAATATGGAAGTCTGAAAAATGGGAATGGAGTGCTCAATGCGGGATAACAAGCGTGAAGTAAAGGAGCTAATGTACTCCAGCAATCATGAGTAATACATTACTCACATGGCTGGAATTCAAATGATTGTGATGTGGGGTGGAAGCTAAAAGGGGAAGAATTGGCGAATACGAATCCCGTTTGAGTGAATTAGTCCAAGGAACAAAGGAAAAGTGACATTTAAGAGAGAAGCGGCCCCATTTCCTCAATAAACGTAAGCCTTTCCTCTGCCGAGCCCACGGATGCCTGCGCAAATGTGTTTGTCATGGCCACAGCAGCCAAGTAAACAACCTGCCTGTTGCCAAGGTGACAAAAAGGCTTCTTACATAAATGTTTATTTATGAACAAATGGACTCATTTGATGCGCCGTTTCTCTGACCCCACTGCTGCATGTGCCAAATTTGATGAAAAAAGGTGGCGTGTTGAGAAAAGAACCCAAAAATAAAATAAAATAAGCTCTTCTCCAGCTGATTAGTTAATGCTTTCTTTTCTTTTCCCAGAACAGATCATGTTGCCAGTCTGAGCTTTGTTGGAAGATCAAGTGTAGCGTTGTGGCCGCAGCCTTGGGCCCTGTGTAACCTTGACAGTGATTTAATCATCAGCGCACATGGAATGCGGTGCCAGTTGACCTCACTGAACCTGCTCGAGAGCACCTGTCCTGGTGTCAGAAGCTCCGCCTGCCTCTCGTTGCTCTGAGTTTGAACTCTCGCTTGTGGTTGTCATTTTCCAGCTGGATGCTGGTGATGCTTCTATGGCATTCATCAGGTGCACAATGGGCTTTTAGAAAGTTCTGGAAATGTGAAACATTTGATTTTCATCTGACCCGGTAGACTGTTCACTCGGGCATCACCAGGGGTGGGCGATATAACAGATGACATGATTAACAGGTAGAAATTTGTCAACCGTTAGAGTTAGACATATGTGACATTGTAGTGCTGCACCATCCCAAAAGTTTTTGCAAGCGTTTTTGAACCTTGCCAGTTTAAGCATTCACTTTCAGTTCACTTTCAAATGAAAATTAGCCTAAGCTTTACTCACCCTCAAGCCATCCTAGGTGTATATGACTTTCTTCTTTCTGATGAGCATAATCTAAGAAATATTAATAAATATCCTGACGCATCCGAGCTTTATAATGGCAGTGAACAGGAGTCACGAGTATGAGCTGAAGAAAGTGCTTCCATCCATCATAAACGTGAACTCCGGGGGGTTAATAAAGGCCTTCTGAAATGAAGCGATGTGTTTGTGTAAAAAAAAAAAAAATCCATATTTAACAAGTTATGAAGTAAAATGTCTAGCTTCTGCCAGACCGCCTTCCGTATTCAACATACGAAGAAAGTGTAAAACTCTTGCAGTTCAGAAAGCTTACACTATGTCCTACTCAACTATTCAACTTACGGAAAAACTTAAATGACGCAACACCAGTTTACACTTTCTTTGTAAGTTGAATATGAAAGGCGTTCGGGTGGAAGCTAGATATTTTACTTCATAACTTGTTAAATATGGATATTTTTCTTACACAAACGCATCGCTTCACTTCAGAAGGCCTTTATTAACCCCCCAGAGCCATGTGGAGTATGTTTATGATGGATGGAAGCACTTTCTTCAGCTCATTCTCGTGACCCCTGTTCACTGCCATTATAAAGCTCAGATGAGTCAAGATATTTATTAATATTTCTCTGATTCTGTTCATCAGAAAGAAGAAAGTCATATACTAGGATGGCTTGAGAGTGAGTAAAGCTTGGGATATTTTCATTTGAAAGTGAACTAATCCTTTAAGACATTCAAGCTCATTCAAACTCAGTGTAAAGAACTTTTTAAAGATATGAAGAACTTTGTTCCACTATAAAGAACATTTTGAGCAATGGAAAGGTTCCATGCATGTTAAGCCTCGGTCACACTAGACTTTGAACTCGCAAAATTTCATCGAATGCTGCAACGGTCGTGATATGATGTCACGGTCTACAGCGTCTTTTTTTTAATAAACATGAATTCAACATATAATGTATAGTAATACATTCAAAATGTAAAAATATACAACCTACTCGACTTTATTGCAAAAATATAATTATTTTAATTCACACAAGGTCATGCCATTACGAATCGATCTTCTACTGGTCGCACATCTTCAGGTGATGCGAATTCGCAGGTCAGAGTTCACCAAACTTGAACTTTGTATCGCAGCGAAATGAGAAACTTTTCTCACGAGCTTGCGTTTCCGGTCTGACGCATTCGTATGCGTTTGAATGGAAGTCAATGGAACGAAAAGTGCAGTGTGACCGACCCTTTAAACGTTCTTCATGGAACCATAGATGCCAATAAGAAGTTGAGATCCTTTGTTTTAATACACTATAAACTTGAATAAGTTAGCAAAACTCAAAAAAATTGAGGCAGTCAGTTACATCAAAATTTTTAAGTTAAAATCAAATCTAATCAAAATGTATGAGTAATGTATGAGTACAAAATATAAATATGTTTCTTAAATTGAAATATTTGAGTAAACTAATTCATACATTTAACTTAAAATTATCATGTAATCTCAAAGTAAATATTTTTATTAGTGGAAACGTAGCTAGCTATAACAAGCTAATTCAGAAAATGCTAACTTGCTAATTTGCTAACATGTTAACAATAGTATGGTATAAAAACTTGCTGAATGGGTACAGCAAGTGCTATACTATTTTCTCAAACCAAGCCACATGCACCACTTGTCACCATGATGGTAACTCTCCAAAACCCACATTAACAGAAACTCTTCTAAATTAGCATAACAAAACATTAATCACTACTAAAACTCCCACTTAATCTTGCACAAAAACATTATATAATACTTAATTTTAGCATTTACTCTCCCTTTCGAGTGCCATGGGCAAAGCATGCTGGGAAATAGAAATCCCAGCCCAGTTTCAGTTCGTCTAAATTAAAGAAATAGTTAATGAAAACTCAAAACAATGAAACAGTTCAGTTTACTTAAAATGTGTCTGTTCAGTGAACTCAAAAGAAAAAGAAAGTGCTAAATACTCATAAAAGTTCATTTGACTAAACTAATTAGTTTAAGTTTGTTGTACTCAAACCAATTAATTATTTTAAATGTTAGAGTTTACAGTGTAGAATACAGCTTACAACCATAGAAATACGACTTGTGGTGAAGTGGCACATGCCCCATAGGAGTAAGCTGTGCCATGTCAAGCAGAAAATTGAATTATTAGACAATATGTGAAACAACATGAGTGAGCAAATACTGACAGAATTTTCATTTTCAGTGAACTTGTCCTTTAAGCCTGACCCGGTTACACCTACCTTACTTTCTGCTGTTATTTTGAGCTCTAATGGCGACGTATTAGGGATTTTATTCATTTGCCCTTCAGCTTTTGTTTGAGTTTTCTGCTTGTTGACACATCCTGTCATTCCGTGAATTGCTTTACCATTACCATGTGTATTATCTAACATTCCTGCTTGGAGGCCGATATAATAATAAAAATGATTTGGAACTGATGACCAAGAATGCCTTTAACAGTGACGGACAGCATTTTGACCTTGTCTCAGAATAATTATGTCCTGAGTGCCATTCAATGTAAAAATATCCAGAATGAAGGAGGATGATATATAATTTAAAGCAATGTAAGTCACTGGAATGGCTCCAGGGATCACTTGTCAAGCAACCAATTGGTGGAACAATGCATGGCTGTAGTTTGTGTGTCCGCCGCAGACATGGCTTATCTTTTGTCATGTTTCCTTATTTATGCTATAGTGCAATGAGCAGATGTCAGTGGTCTTTATGGGCTGTGGGTGCATATGGCTGTCAGTAGCGGCTCTAACTGGTCTTCTGCTGTCCACAGCACCCAACCTGAAGGGCCGGCCCCGGAAGAAGAAGCTCTCCATCTCCCAGCGGCGAGACTCACAGGGGCAAGGCGGTACTGCCAAGGAGCCCAACGGTGTGGAGGGCAAGTCTCTTGTCAAGGTATTGGAATTGTGAAAATCTGGTCAAAACAGATTATTTTCATATTTTGACTAATATCTAGTATCCCAGAGTTATAAACTTTCAACTATCAGCATAAGGTCTGGTCCACTTTGAAGAAGAATTAACCCACATCTAGACAGGAACAGACTGTCTTACCATCACGCACAACAGTCTCTGGGAATGTTTGTGTAGAAAATACCAAAGAAATCAGTGGAAACTGGCCATTTCAGCATTTCAGAAAATTATACAATGGCTGGTATATAATAGCCATTGTATGACTTGCTGAAATGGCCAGTTAAGAATACTGAAAAGATTGATTGATTTATTGGTTGATTGTGATCTACATATTTTTTAAAAAATGAAAGCCTAAACACTAATCAAGTTTTACATAAATTATAGAGTAAACATTTGTTTTTAATTTATATTAAATTGATAGTATAGAATACTTACTAAATAAAGTAGAAAAGAAAGCAGAAAAGAAAGCAAAATTAATACAAAATTAAAGTAATATACTTAAAATTATTGGACTATAAAAAGCTGGATAATTTGGAAAATGATAAAATATATAAAATAATAATAAAGGTAAACAAGCCTTCATATTTTCAGCTTCTAATATCATTCAATGCATTGGTATTGTTCAGTACACTGGTCACAGATATATACGGCATCTCTCATTTTCTGCATGTCTTTCAATGCAAAACCCCCTTTTTTTGAGGGGAGTTTTTAGATATGATTAGCTCAGTCTCAGTTTCAATACATCAATCTGAAGTACTTCCCCCCTCTTCCTGTTGTTTGGCATTTAGTGTTGCTGTTTCTTCAGATTCCCATGTTTGACTAATGGGCTACAATTGTTTTTCTTCTTGTTATTTTATCAACCTTTGCCCTTGCATGTCATTTCCTGTCCATTCTCCTGCCAGCATGAGGGCAGTGTTTTATGGTCTTCCTCATCTGGATGAATATTTGTCCAGCAGAACAGCAGCTAATTCACTCCAGCTTTGTTGAGAACCTTAAAAACAGGCAGTGATCTGAACCGGCCCTGACTGTGTTTTTTTTAAGATGTGATCTGTAGCTCAGCTGTATGATTGTTTATATCATTGCAAAATGTAAACTGTATTATCGCACAGCTCTATATAAAAAAGGATATATTTTATATCTAACTTTATGTGCATACATGCATTACACTCACATACAGCAATATATACAGTGCTAAATAGTTAAACTGCCTGATTTTTTCGTTTTGTCACAACATGTAACTATATTATCGCCAAGCTCTTTATATAAAGTTGGATATCTCCGTACATACTCGCGATAAATATATATATATATATATATATATATATATTATTCTACATAGCATATCTCAACTGCTTGATTGCTTTTTTCCTCGCAAAATGTAAACCATATTATTGCCCAGCTCTAATCTGCTAAATGCAACTATAAGGCATGAAGATATTAAGATATCATAAACATTAACACCATGATTTTTTGTAAAGCTGCTTTGAAACAATGTGTATTGTGAAAAATTCTATACAAATAAATTTGACTTGACCCCTTCGGTTGCTTTATCCGGGATGGGGTGTAAATCTTTGGTGCACAAAAAAAAAAAAAAAGAGTAATTTGGCCTCAGTAATATAAATAAATTGTAATAAAAAACAAAGGGTTTTGTTCTGTAATAGCTCTCATATGATAGAGAACATGCACAAATAAACTTCAAAAAGCATGTTATACTGCTTCCAGAGAGTGTTTAATTCATGTCAACGTAACCTAATGCTTCAGAATTTCATTCTTTGACTCTTTTTTTTGTATCCGTTCACATATAATACTGGCCTTGATAACTCCTTTTGGAAAATAAATGCTCTTGATTATCGGGAACAGATGGTTAAACAGACGTGTGTGGGCCAGCGATGACTGCAGTATGTGACAGCATGGTGAGGCCTGACACTGTAAAACTGCCTCCAGAACAGTTCTCAGACACTCACTCCTAGGTCACAACAGCTATTTTAAATGTTTGAGAGTTTGACGTGGTATTGAGAAAATGCACAGCATTTCTTACGGAACTGAAAACAATCAGTATGTAAACCAGTGGTTCTCAGCTGGTGGGTCGCAGGTTCCGATTTCTTTTTTAAGAATAAGAATTTCCTTATTAAAAGTATTAAAGGCACAATATGTAAGATTTTTAGCTTAAAATATCCAAAAACCACTAGAACAACGTTATTTATTTTGTTGACTTGAGTACTTACATTATCCCAAAAGTTTCCAACAATGTTTAAATCCAGAGAAATCAGCAATTTTAACCAGGACATGGACCATGTCTTTGCGTCGCCTGTCAGTTACGTCATATCTGCGCTACCTTCGATTTTCAGTTTTACTAATATGGATCTAGATTACTGCAAAGTGCAACAAGTCTCTGATACCAGCCACCAAGCAAACGCACAGAGTAACGTTATAACATAACTTTCAACATACTCAAATGTATTTAGTATGATTGTTTTAACCATGTAAAACAGCGCTGCGTTACCCCACATACACAACGAAAAGAGCGGAAGGGACCGACTGCAGCAAAAGCAAAAGCTCCGCTGGACTCAAGAACGGTCTGCATTGCAGGTGTCTATCATTAGCATTCGCTCCCGCGGCTCTTGAACTGTCCTGCTTCATACCACCGAGTCCGTCGGATTCCTTTCCATTGTGGAGGTGATAACGACAACTCCCATGATTCCACACTCATTCACAACGTCAAACTACGCCTTTGTTTTGAATAAGCAACCTCTGGCGGTGAAAATTAAATATTGTGCCTTTTAAGAATATAAAAGAATTATACGTGAAACTTGAGCTTAAGTCAGATATGAACACAATAATGTCATATATGTCAGCTATATGATGTTATTGGTGATGATGATAAAACAAATTTACATATCGTCGCTGTCAGGGGGCGATATGTAAAACCTTGTATTTTTTAAATAATTATACACCGTGAAATCAAAGTTGGTGGCTTTATATATGTCAAACACATGCATGTGTCATTATAATATTAACATTTTATGAAAACAAGCTCAGATCAAGTTGCGAGGTTTTTGACCAGCGAATGACAGACATTTTTTCTGTCACTGGAACAGACGTATCTGAGACAGAAAGTGCATCGCATTATGTTTTCATTAACTTACAGGTTTATAAAGTTTATTGTAGCTAGATGAGCACTCAGTTTTTCTTAATGTTGAATACATTTGGACAAAATCTCATAATATATAACAGATGAAATGGGATATTTAAAACAGTATTGGCTACAAGACGGCAAATACCAGACTAAGACTCTTCTCTGCTCTTCAAATAGAAAAAACATTAGCCTTTATAGACATAGTGTTTCTTGAGTAAAGAAAACACTGTACTTATTCAAACCAAACATCAGTTCCTTATTTACCTTTGCATTGCAAACAAGCAGAGATCTATCTCCAAACTGTGTGCAGCACTTCTTTTACAATAGAGGCGGGTGGAGTTACGAGGTTTGACTCTCAGTTTGAGGATCCAGTGGAGTTAGGAGGTTTAGTCACAAGCTCTTTTAAATCCTTTTCATTGGTTAAATATTTGTAAAACCCACATACAGGCATAAAGGATAACCAATAGCATTGATTTAAAAAAAAATAAAAAATAAAAATAAAATATCTATATTAGATGTGAGGAGAGATACAAGGTTTCCGCCTGACAGCGACAATATATTCTTAATTGTAAAGCATTTATTTTATTTTTTTTTTTTCATTTTTTTTTTTGGCATCTGGTAATTTTCCACGGCACACCTGACAACCTGTCATGGCACACTAGTGTGTGGTTGGGAAACACTGCAGTAGATGCATTATCTTTTGATATTTATTTGATGCAGGTCTGAAGTAGATCTGATGTTATCCACCTAGACATACCAAGCCTGCTCTTCAATATTCTTAAATAATTCTTTTTGCTCTGTGGTGTTTAGATGAAGGTGGACTCAAAATCAGGAGTTCCCAAGCCCAGAAACAACAATAGTGGCAGCAGTTGGAAAAAAGTGACGCCTGAAGACAAACCGAAGGTTGAAGGAGGTGAAGAGTGCCGCACAGATGAGCAGGCCTTCCTGGTGGCACTGTACAAGTACATGAAAGAGAGGAAAACTCCCATTGAGAGGATACCATACCTGGGCTTCAAACAGAGTAAGTACAGCTTCTTCACCTCCTCCGTAGTAACAGAGCTCTAAAAATCTCAAGTGCTACTTTTGTCATCAACCTCAGAGCCAAACTGAGGGGAAAAAAAAAAAAAATGTGTGTGTGTGCCATTTACAGGCACTAGTTCAAGGGGAAATTGATGGCATTTCAAAAAGTCAAGCATGTTGGAAGTATCTGTTTTCTAAAAAAAAAAAAAAAAAAAAAACCTCTCATGTCATTCTAAACCTGATCTTCTTTCTTCCATGAAACACAAAAGAATATTTTATGTCCAAACTTTTTGTTTTTGAATACAAGACGGATGGTGATTTATACAGTCAAGCTGTATACTGAAGCTTTCAGATCTCATTTGCAGTCACGTGGCATGCGAGAACCGATGGCATTTGATGTTAATAATGCTGACATCTAATTTTGTGTGTAATAGAAGAAAAAACAATATGGTTTGGAAAGACATATGACTTTTTTTTTTTTTTCACTTTTTTGGGTGAACTATTTCTTTGAGATTGTGTCCATCATCCAGTTCACCCTGCAGTGCTCACAGCAGACCAAAACAGCAAAAAAATGTGTAATTTATATTTCAAAGTTGCAAAGTAGGTCAACATAACTATAAAAAGATATAAATACAATAATTCCCAGGCAGCTCTGCTGGTCGCTTTAATGTAACATATCCAGCTCTGACCTGCAGTACACAGTGTGAATAAACAAGTAGCTCAACGCCCAACTCAAATAAAGTATACACTATTTAAATGCAAACAGCAGAGATTTTATTATTCATAATCTTTCTCCTTGACTTTCAACAACACTGTTGTCAGTCAAAAACATTGAATTTCTGCATAGAAATATGCACAAGCCACATTCAACCTGAATCTCAATGTCTATATATGGGTCATTGACGAATAAGGTTTTTAAAAGAAAAGAAACCTAATGGAGATATAATTAATTTTGAAGTTCTATTAAGTGTTAACAATAAGATTATGTGGTTTTATAATCAATTAACACTGCTTTTGTAATTTTTCACAACATGGACAAAATTTGTCACCAAAAAAGTCATTCAGTTTAACCAAAATTTCTGTTTTACCGAATGACACTTTTGGTTATACCGAATGACGATATTTTCAAACAATGCTAACAGGCTGATATCTAGCTAGTTAGATTGCTAGCTAGACAAGCAAACATTTTATATTTAGTACAAGTTTTTAAAATATTATAACATTTTCAATGTTTTATAGCGGTTGTACCGAATGACCTGATGTTTCGGGACATGCGTATGAGCAAGTGAAAACATGAATTTTTCAAATAGTTAAGAGAGAATTAGTTACTTTGCTTCACGACCATGTGGTCCTTTGCAGGTATCTGAATGATGTCACACCCTGTCACATGATATTGAACGCATGACTTGATCCAAAATGTTCCCTTTATATTGGTTACTCCGAATGACATCAATGAAATTCATTTTTCCGGACATTCTTTCTCATAAAGCAATGACTTCTACACATAATTTTAATACCATTTTGCACTATGTTGATATATGATGTTATAAAATCATGCCAGAATAAAAAATATATACATTTATGACATTTTAAGATATTTTAATCACAAATGAAATGGCTGTATTGGCCTTTGGACGGTTAAACCGAATGACCGTTTGACACTTCAAAATCTTTAAAATACCTTTATATGTAGCAAAATATAATTAAAACCTTTCGGATTCAATAAAAGTGATCTACTTGTACTACCTTACATACTTTGGATGTCATATTGTTTATTATTATTATTATTAAGGCCTTTGGATAAAAAATGACCCGTCATGTCATTGTCCCATATTCATAACTGCGCATATCACTAAATAATAGCTCTGTTCCAAAACCTAGTCAGCTGCCTAAAACGCTCAATTATGCAGACTTCTAAAATACTTAATTTGGCCAGATTCTAAGCCACATGTACTATATTTCACTGATTAGGCAATCCCAGAATGCATTGTGTGTTTTCAGTAAAAAAAAAAAAAAAAAAAAAACATTTAAGGTGGCAGATGGAGTCAAGAGAAAAATTACTTAGTATCAATGAATACTGCAAATATTAATTAAAAAGAGCTCAGGCTGATGTTGTATCTATGTAGCCTATTATATATTAGCTCTGCTTGAGTATTGCATCATTAGCTTAGCAACATGCTAACATTGGAATTAACTTCAAGCAGGTAAAAGTGTGGTTTCATTTCAGTTAGCTTGGTGCCTTAGAAAGTAGCTGCCTATGTAGCCAGCAATGCACCTCATTACATTATGAAATAAATCTGTTGACTGACCAAAAGCCTATTATTTAAGTTTTATATAGAAGGATCATTTGCTGTTTTCATGATCAAATAGGGACATATTTGACCTACGTCAAAAGATGCACACATGCGTGTAGGAGTCTCTGTGTGAGCCTGCCATGTTCTTACTCACACTACAGATGCTCGGCACTATAAACCTTTTTTTAACCTTGTATAGTGTGATACATACTTTCTGTAGAGGATGATTCATACTTCTATGAAAGCAGCAGGGAAGTGAATCAGGCATCAATTGTCTGGCTTAAAAGTGTTTGAGACAAATTAAACATAATATCAGACAAATAATGTGTTTAAGTGTTCATAAACTGCGTTGTGTCATCTCAAGCTAAATTAAAAGAATAGTTCACCCAAAAAATTCTTTCATTCTTCTACAGTAGTCAACATTTGAAGTGGATCAAAAAAGTTCAAAGTTGTCCATTAGAACTAAGTTACTAAGAAGAAGGTTTTAGGACAACTTTGATGAAAGGTTTTGATCCACTATATTAATTAATGTATTCACATATAAACACTGATCAATGCACATACACAGAGCACATGTAATATGGTCATGAACAAATTAATTGGTTCTCACGCATCAAGCAAGCGCTGTTAAGCTTCCGATTACCATATTTGATGTGCTCTATGTATGTGTTGATCAATGCTTATATATAATTAGAAGCCTAAATTGTTCATCATCTGAAGAGACACAATGGCTTTTTAAGACTTTAAACTGCTCGATTCATATGCAGTTATTTACAATCTCTTTATGAACTTTTTGAAGTGTATGAGTTTTAGGTGAATAGACTTTTAAAGGAGGGACAGAAGCCTCTCAGGTTTCATTAAAAATATCTTCATTTATGTTTCAAAGATGAACGGAAGTCTTTTTGTTTTGGAATGACATGAGGATGAATAAATGATGACAGAATTTTCATTTTTGGGCGAACTAACCCTTTAATGCATTTTAATAGGTGTTGGGCAATAATTATGTCGTCAGAAAGATAACAAGGTTGAATTTAACAAGGTTTACACAAAAAACAGAAAAAAATATGGTAACAAGGTTACTTTATAACCTGGGGACCAGTACTTTTAATAAATATTATATCAACTAAAATCTAAACAGAGACATATTAAAGACAAAAATCGCATGAAGAAAGGAAATACCAGTGGGGACAGGCCAAAAAAAAAGAAAAAAAAAAAAGTGGTTTTAAGATACTAATGTTTTTTAGGAGTATATACAATGCAAAGTTGTCTCTTTAAGGGGAACTGCCCCAGTGACAAGCTCTTTTTTGCACATTTTTTTTCCAGCAGAATATGTACTGTTGCTGATGTATCAAAGTGCCTGAGAGCAGCTCTCGGCTGTAAGTTTAATGTCATTCAGCCGACTTAAAAACAACTCGCCCCGTAACACGACAGTCCATCAGAAGTAGCTATTGGGAGGAGGCAAAAATCAATATGGCCAGAAACGAGGACAGACAAACACCGCTCTGACAAATGCAGTGGCTTTGTGTTCGTGGCGATTGAATCTTGATTGATTAGTCCCCCAGCAGCAAAGTCTCTCATTAATTTCTGCTGTGCCTTATTCATAAATGTGGCACAGCTCTGCTTCATTAAACTGACACAAATTTATTTAGTTTGATCTTTTTTCATTCTCGCTCACTCTCAAAGAGGCCCCTGCTTAGCATTAGCATTCATATGGTGAAAATTAAACGATGGGGAATGGATTGCCGACAAGCGTTTCAAGTCATGTTTCAGTTTTTATTTGATGTTCGATTGATTTGACGAGTGTGTTAATATGGCTGTGTTCGGAATGGAATGCTAGTGTACTTTATACTACACAGTATACACTGTATATGCTGGCTACTATTATTTAAAAGTAGGTAGTGAAACAGTAGGCATTATATATACTACATAACTTTTTTAGATGTACAATATAGCAAATCTCAACTGCCTGATTGTTTATATCATTGCAAAATAATAAACTTAAGTTATCACCCAGCTCTTATCTGCTAAATGAGACATGATGATATTAAAGGGTTAGTTCACCCAAAAATGAAAATAATGTCATTTATTACTCACCCTCATGTCATTCTACACGTTCTACAAGGCCTTCGTTCATCTTCGGAACACAAATTAATTTATTTTTGATGAAATCCGATGGCTCAGTGAGGCCTCTTTAGACAGCAATGCCACTGAACTTTTCAAGATCCAGAAAGGCACTCAATACATATTTAAAACAGTTCATGAGTTCAGTGGTTCAATCTTAATATTATAAAGTGACAAGAAAACTTTTTGTGCGCCAAAAAAAAACAAAAAAAAAACTTTTCAACGATATCTAGTGATGGCCGATTTTAAAACACTGCTTCGAATCTTTTGTTTCGAATCAGTGATTCGGAGCGCCAAAGTCACATGATTTCAGCAGTTTCACATTTTGACACGCGATCCGAATCACTGATTCGAAACAAAAGATTCGAAGCAGTGTGGCCATCACTAGATGGCCATTTCAGTTAAGTAGGCCAAAAATAACATTTGGTGCTTGTTCAATTTACTGAAGTAAATTAAGTTAATCCAACACAATTCTTTTCAACCACTTTACTTAATCCATTTGAGCTGAGATGACATAAATGCTAAAACTAGAAACAGGATTTCCCCTTCCCATCTTGCTTTGCACAGGGCTGGTTAGGGAGAGTAAGTGTTGAAATAAAATGTTATTTTATGCATTTTTTTTTTTTTTTTTTTTAATCAAGATGGTAAAATTGTGAGACTATCCTTAGTGTTTATGTTTATATTTAAAAGAGTTTCTGGTATGTTAGTGTTTTTGGGGTTACCATTTTGGTGAAATATTTGAAACTGTGTATTGTTAAAATCGCTATGCAAATAAAATTGACTTGACTTGAATTGCCTATTAAACAGTAGACGCCACATGACCTCATTATTTTTGCCTGTGAGTGGCATCCAATTGTCATCTACAAAATGAAACTTTATTTTGCCCTTTTTAATTTAATTTAGTGTAAAACTCTCAAGTTTGGGCAGTCTGATCAAATAATGAGTAAAATAGGATGTATAATTACTTCCAGTCAAATGACCACATTGGAAATGGAAAATCAAGTTGAAAGTTTAGTGCATTGCATTGTGGGATACAGTAGCACATACTGAAAACTGCACATTTTTGCATATAGTAGATCATCCGGGTGTTCCATGTTTGGGAAAATTCTCATACTAACCGCAGTGTACACTGCTGATGTCATACTAAGAATAGTATAGTAGTATGCTATTCCGAATACGGCCTATGCAAAAACTTCCTTGTGCTCTCCTGTGGAACTAATCGTCATCCTTGTTATCCTTCTTACAGTAAACCTTTGGACTATGTTTCAAGCGGCTCAGAAACTGGGAGGATATGAGGTGGTGAGTGTTTACACAATTTGTTTGAAATCCAGTGCCTTTGGCAGCACGCTTTTTCCTTTGGCTCTGAAAGATTCCTAAAAAAAAACAAGAGTTTAGTTTTTTTCCAGTCTGCCATGTAATGTGTGTTTACTAGACTCTGGCCTGGATGCGGAACTCTCTCAGATCCAAATTTGGCCAGAGCGCTCGCAGTTGTTATAAAATCTACAAGTGGAAAACACGTGTAACCCTTTTGCGGTGGAGGAAATTGGTTGGGGCCTGTTCACTACCCATGTTGAGGCTCTTAGGGGACCATTATTGTGCAACAAGCGAACTGCACAATAAAGGGAATTCGCTTGGCAGCTTATCTGACATCTGCTCTGCTAAAATATGGTGAAAACATTAAAGTCCCTTCTATGTGACCAGCTATTCAGTATTTTCAGCAACTCTGTATTCATTCATCAACGCTGAAGTTATTTAGATTAAGAGCAAACAGGAAGCCACTTCTCGCTCCTTCGCTCTGTTCATCCGATGTATTGATACCGCTGCCCGCCTTTCTCAAGCATACAGTCATTTTTCTGTCCCCTGGCTGCTCGGATTCTCTTTGCCACAGAACGCTTGGCTTTAAACGCAGCTGACATCTGTAATGAAAATCATTGTGCATGATGTCATTGGAAACATTTACATTTCTCAAAAAGATCTTCTCCTGGGGATGAACTGTACTTGACTGTTTTAATACCGCAACTGTACTCCAGACCCGAAACCTGCCGCGTACACAATGGCGATGTTAAAACAAACAGCAGTCAAGGGCTATTATGAGTGAGGGAGTTTAGAGAAGGCAGCAGAGGCCATAGGGGCGATTCTGTTCTCATGCTGTCAAAACTGCAAACGCTTCATTAAACGCCGTAGGAGACAGCAGATGCCCTACTCAGTGAGTCAAGTTACCGAAGGAAAGTACAGCTCATGGTCAACGATATTTTAATTGAAGCGTTTCTGCAATCGAGTGGATTGTAGTGATTAGGTCTCCGTGGACATAGGGTCACACTGTATTCCGGAACACTCTGAGAATATTGTACTTATTTGTGTTGTAACTAGTCTGTGGTGAATACATTGGCCCTAAATCTTACATGCATTAATTTCCCAGCACTTGATGCATGCGGTTTTCCACGGAATGCATTTTATTGAGAGAGGCGGCCATTAGCTGAGGGAAACGGCCATTAAAAATCTTTTAACCCTCGTACACTGAATGCACTTAAGGTCTCTCATGAATATTAATCACTGTGTATGTGAATTATGTTAATCTGGTATGTGTTTCCTTTTTTCTGTTCAGTTAAGAGTACGCATACATCAATTTCATTTCAAAAACTCAATCTAATGACCTTGCATGGGACATCATGAGCTCAGTGTCATTTATAATATAAAGCTTACGGGATCTGTTTAATATGCATCAAGTGACCCTCTTATTTTCATCACTCAACAATAAAGAAAGCCCAGAATACATGTTGAATGCATGAATAGTGGAATACTAATGTCTGTGTTTATTTCATTTCTGCTCCATGCACACATCCATTACATGAACGTCTTTGTCTCATAATGGACTCCTACTTCCCACTGCAGATCACAGCACGACGACAATGGAAAAATGTATACGATGAACTGGGCGGCAACCCGGGAAGCACTAGTGCCGCCACGTGCACACGAAGACACTACGAGAGGTATGTCTTCTCATTTCCTCATTAGCCAGCTCAGATTGCATTTTCTGTACTGATTTTGAGGGGAATCTGTGGAATTGATTTTAAATATGGTAATATGTGTTAAACGATGCCGAGAGTATTAAAGTTCTATTGGTAGCTGAAAGAATAATTAGACAAAACAGTTAATAAAATAGGAGGCGGGAGGCAGGGAGGCATGTGTAGCACATCTGCGGACTTTTCTGTGAAATTCTGTGTGGGTCTGCTCTCTAGTATGCTTATGCATAATAGGATGTGCCCATTAAAAAACATACACTGACACTGTTGATTTTATCATTTACACCCCATGTTATTAGCAGCCCTACATGAAAGCTGTGCCGGCAGAATTCGAACAAAGCTCAGCAGATTTGGAACACCCAAATTATAATTTTCTTAAGTTTAATCACTTTGTCCTACATAATGTTTTTTTTTTTTTTTCTCTCTGGTTTCCTTGACTTAAGGATCCAGAACATTACAATGAGACAATGGCTACATTTACATGGACACAGGAATGATTGAATCCGAATGTAGAGTTTACATGAACGCTAAAAGTGATCAGGTTGATGTGAAGCTTCAAATAGGAATTGATTTTTTTTGACATGTGGACACTGCACAAATATACATAGTTTCCCGCTGTTTGCACATACTATTCTCCTACATTGCTTCATTTCTTTGTTTTAAAGAGCAGACTTGATATCTATTTCGGGTCCTAATTAGGAGACAATGAGCACATGAACCGTTGCCGTGCTGCTTACATTTATCAAGCAGTAAAAACGGCCATTCCTGCACCCAAAACAAGGCATCTGTAGATGATAGTACGAAACAAGGACTAGTGGGACATTGTCCTGCTCTACTTCACAGACGATGAGTGGAAGGGGAATTTTAGAATGACACTTCATTCAACAACAACAACAGCTCGTTCCTCGTGTCATACGTCACTATGCCTTTTCTAAGTCATTGCAAATGTGCAGAACTTTCCAGTTTCGGTTTCCAATCCAATCAAGTGTTTAGATGACCTCTCAATTGGATTGGAAATAGTTTAAACCACCCCTTACAATACTAATGGGATTTTAATCAGATTTGGCCAATTCATTCAGATTGATGTGGTTACATGTGACTTTTTTATTCCGACTGTGCTAGTAGTCCGATTACAATCAGATTATTAGGTTCCATGTAAACGCAACTAGAGAGTAACAAATGATTCATTTAAAGGCCAATTCACACAGCACAGACAAACACCAGCAAACATGTTTTGTCGGATCAGTGTGTTACCCCTGTTGGTGTCTGTTGGCATTGGTCAGGGTTTGTTTTCACCCGACTGAACATGTTCAATCAGCGTCTATTGGGGCAGTGTGAATATGACAGTTATTTTTCTTAGAATTCTAAATCCAACCGCCAACTTGTTTGTTGGCGTTTGTCTGTGCGGTGTGAATTGGCCTTGAGATTAATTGATTTATTTGGCACAATATGTAACCACAAATCCAGCATAATACAATTACACTGCAGTAAACTGGTGATGCACTGAAATTAATTATTTACAGAAACACTGTAACAGATATTAAAGTTTTTGCTGAAACTGAGTTGTATATAAACATTTAAAGTGCACATAAGGCAGTTTTTATATCAACTTTTTAATTATTTCTACTCCAGTATAATTTTGAAATAAAAACATTTAAATGGTTGCCATAACAACTTGCTTTCTTGACAGATATATGCAATACATAATTAAATAAGTTATTGCTAACAGGGTTATATAATGAATATGTAATATAGTGCATATATTTAGCAAAATGCTCCTCTCTAGAGATATTTTTGTTATAGCTAACTATCGAGCTGTGGTCATTGAATTGGCTTTTCTAAGATAAATGTAACATTACGTGACACATTGTTTACAAGCTGATTTATCGATGTCTTTCTGCGGTTGAAACACTGATGACTACGAGACATGAGACATTTCAGTAGGTTGTACCAACGCTATTTTACGACCAATTCGTATGTATTTTAAGAGGTGGCTAATACCTCACTCGTACAAATTCATACGATTTGTCTAAACCCCAGTGACAGGTAGGTTTAGGGATGGGGTTAGGGGTAGATCATTCATACGAATTCATACAAATTTGGCAACTTGTAAAATACGTACAATTTAGCAAAAAAACGTACAGATTCATACGAGTGAGGTTGTACAAATCAGCCACCTTGTAAAATACCTACGAATTGCTGTGAGATCAGGTTGGTTGTACTGTATCTTTCAACACACCTTCTGATGTTCATTCATCTTTAACTAGTAGTAAAGCAGAAGATAAG
This sequence comes from Ctenopharyngodon idella, assembly GCF_019924925.1. Taxonomy (NCBI): domain Eukaryota; kingdom Metazoa; phylum Chordata; class Actinopteri; order Cypriniformes; family Xenocyprididae; genus Ctenopharyngodon; species Ctenopharyngodon idella. The sequence goes on from NC_067231.1 coordinate 6,425,320, forward strand.
ATCTGTTCACATAGAGCTGCATGATAATCGTCAAAAGATCCAGATCTCGATTCAAACACCCATGCGATCTTATTCCTAAATGACAAGATACAGCTATTTCTATTAAATCTTTGACAAGTACAATCACAGCGAACGTTCACATCTGTGTTGATGCTGTTGTCATGTATATGCATGAAACAGCTTCACACAGTCTTTTCAACCACACAGTATCATTTTTGTTACAATAATTAAAATGATCACATAAGATAAAAGTTTATAGTTTGCATATATAAAAACTGATGACTACGGTAGCGATCAAAATAGAGCAAATCACATTATGAAATTAACTTGATGCTTCAAATGAAGATTGTATCAATTACATCGTTACACCAGTAGGTGGCAACAAGTCATTTATTAATTTTGCACAAAATGCAATATCCGTCATGTTATTCTGTCATGTTTTCTCCCTTTCTTTCCAAAACGCAACAAACGCCAGTCTCCCTTCTCTGCAGAATGCGATATATCCACTCAACCAATCACAGCGCACCATTCCACTCACTGTAAACAGTAATGGCGGCGCTCTGAATACACCCGGCATCCTAGTTTTCCTTATCTACTTTGTGCTTTGTGATCAACAAAAACAGAAAAATGAATAATTTTGACGGCATTGATGAACCTGTGGTGGATTCTGCGGTGGGGAAGAAACACAAGTCATCGAAATGTCATCATTTACGTGAGGAGATTAAGAATATGAGGCACTCGAGTCGGGAGAAGGAAAAATGCCGACTGTTCCTTGTTCCACGACAGCATCAAACTTCTGTCACGGTCCCCAAAACTGAATCATGAACAGTTTTTAAAAGCCGTTTTTAATACCAATGTACTCGGCAAATGTGTATATTTTAACCGTGCGGTGGCGCCAAATACTCTTTAATCGGTAATGACAAACAGAGGCATAGTTAATTTATAGCATTAACAAGATGACTCGTTGAATTCATTTTGGGAGCAACGACTGAATGTGTTTTTAGTCAAATGCCTGTATATAAGATTAGTATTGACCAAGTTCAGACGCTGTCATATATGTGAATCAACTTACTTTGTTGTGTATTTTCAATATGAAAATTAACCTTTATATTGATGGATTAATTGCATTTTGAAAAAAAAAAACATGTCATGGATTTATTGCATTTTGGGGAAAAAATAATCCGTTTTTTATAATAACCCTTTGAAAGTCAAAATCTAGGTTTGAATTTGTAATGTTTTTATAACCAAAAGATGCTATGTGAAAGTTTGAAACAGAAAAGAGTGGTTTTCATCTTTCTTGGTAAAGAAAACACATTTTTACTCAAATTAGTCAAAATGGATTTATAGCATTTTGGAACCAAACTCTTCATATATATATATATATATATATATATATATACACACACACACACGCGCACACACACACAATGAAATTATTATGATTATTACTATAAATATATAAAATTAAATAGATAAAAAATGACGGATATAAGACTGTGGTCATGCTTGTGTTTGTAAACTACTGTTTGAAATGCTGCATGTAGGGCAGGTATTGGCATGGGTTTGTGCTTATTCTTAAAGGGTTCGGAGGCAGGGGGAGACACTGTTATTGTATTTGCTCTTAAAGCTATTCAGTTTGACCTTTAAGGTTTGTGTGACATGTCTCTTTCTTCCGTCTGGCTCATCGAGGGCTTTAGTGGGGCCCGAGCAGGTGGAGTTGGCAGGGATTGTGTTCCTGGCAGTGTTCCACCGTCAGACTTAGTGCTGAGTCAATAGCCACCAATAATGTATCTGTTCAATGAATAATAGGCTGCCAAAATTCGATGTTATAACCTTGATCAAACAGTCAGGGATGTGCTGATGTGTCCACTTGTGCAGCTGCTACCAAGAGTAATTAATTGAATTAATTTGCCCGGCAAATGAAGCCATTCTGTACGTTGTTTGCAAATGAAAGGCCGTTCCGGCCGCAGTGACGCACGGCATTATCTGCGGCCGCTCCCCCCAGCTCGTCTTCGGTTTCGGGCCTCGGGACGAGCTACCTATTGTTTAGCTACAAGCTCTGCTCATTGGAGCCCAATTCAAGTGGCTTTTCATTGGAGTCCTTTTGCAGGGCCGCTGCCAAGTGCAGCCCTGGCCACAGATGGGAATGAAGATATTCATGGGAATGATTTTTTTTATGAGTGGCCTCACTTCTGCAAAACAAGCCTAACATGCCTTGATCTTGTGTTTTTTTTTTTTTTTTCTCTTTCTTTTCCTCCCTCCCTACTCAGGGTAAACTATAAGTTCTTAAAAGATTTCTGTTAAGTACTTCCCCACCCTTTGAAGGGCAGCCGACTCAACTGACTTTGTGTGGAATTACTCATCTTAGAAAGAAGGCACTACAAGAGAGCTTGTAAAGTCATGAATGAGGCATGAAGATGAATTTTGTTCACTTGGTGCATGGCTTTAACTCAATACAATCAATGAAAATCAATATTTAAAATAGCTAACCTAAAAATTCTGTAATTTTCTCATCCATGTCATTACAAACCTGTATGACTTTCTTCTTTCCATGGTACACAAAAGGAGAAATCTTGAAGAATGTACTGGCTGCTCTTTTCCATATGATAAAAGTGAATGTGAACTGGAGTTGTCATGCTCCAGAAAATCACAATAAAAGGGTTACAAAATCATATGACAGCTTTGTGTGCTAAAAAAAGATTCCATTTGATGTTAACGACACTTAAAGCGTAAAGTTATTAATGAATTACAGCTAGAGATTCGACTAGTCGATTAAACGATACTGCTGCTGCTAGTTAACTTGGAAATACTAGTCATTTTTTTGCACATTTAATGTTTTGCTTTATATTTTTACAAAGGCTACGTTTAAATTAGCATCATGTTAATGTTACATTTTAAAATTAATATATTATTTTGAAAAGTGTATATCTGGAGCAGAAAACAAAATCATTTAATTTTATCTAGATTTTGTTTGTGTTCGTTTTCTCTGTGGCATTTGAGGTAGGTTCAGAGAAATGTCCACTCGGAAGATGCACAAGGTGATGGAGTATATTGAAATCCTATACAAAAACAAAACAAATAATGACTTTATTCAACAATATCTTCTCTTTAGTGTCATTCTCATATGCTGTTTACGTTCAGCGCTTCCAGGTTCTACGTCAGAATGCCAACTCATTATTGGCCGGCTCCTGCGTCCACATCACACGCATACGTCATGCTGCTCACGTGAACAGTGTCGGCTGTTGATATAAAGTTATTTTTTTGTTTTTGCACACAAAAAGTATTCTCGTCGCTTCATAACATTAAGGATGAACCACTGCAGTCACGTCGACTATTTTAATGTCTTTACCACCTTTCTGGTCCTTGAAAGTGGTGGTTAAATTGTCTATGGAGGAGTCAGATGCCTCTCGGATTTCATCAAAAATATCTTAATCTGTTTTCCGAAGATGAACAAAGGTCTTACGCATGTGGAACGACATGAGGGTGAGTAATTAATGACAGAATTTTCATTTTTGGGTGAACTAGCTCATTACGTTTGCTTATAGGCTTGTTATACTACTGGTTATGACTGTTAATATGGTATGAAATGTTCTATCGGATTAAAGGAGAAACATTATGAATGAAACTTACGTGACACTTGAACAGTTGCTGTATCAACATCCTACGCTTAATGTATATTTGTCAGTACATGTCAAGCTTTTCTTGCGATTTTGCCACCTGTCATGTGTACAGATACTTATCATACACGAGAAGCACGTTCAAACCTGGACACGCAAGTGGTAGACTTGTCGACTAGTCGGTTGCAAAATTTCTGTTTAAACGTTTATGAAATTAGTCGTTGCACACATCCCTAGTTACAACATCATTTCTGCCTATTCATCGGAAGACTTGAAATAGAGAGCATGTGTGGTATAGACTACTTTTATGATGTGTTTTTGGCAATTTTGTCATTCACTGAGGAAGAGCAGCCAGGATATTCTTCAAAAATGTACCTTTTGTGTTCTACAGAAGAAATAAAGTTGTACGAGTTTGAAACAGCATAAGGACAGAATGTTCATTTCTCTTCTGTTCTCCAACTGCTGCTAATGATATTTACTGTATTATCTGATTAGCTTTTGGCTACTATGCATGTTGTGAGGGAAGAAAATCAGATGTAGATTACAAATTAGGTCATAAAATATGACATCAATAACCTTGAGAGAGACTGCGGCATTCCAGCCCGCCCTCCACCCCCCTTCCCCTCTGCTTTTTAATTATATAGGTCAGTGGCACTGATCAATCTGGCCCTGGTTATTTATTTAATCCTCCTCTTCCCAGAGAGAGATCTTTGTTCCAAAAATGTTCTGCTTATGAATGCCTCTGCAGATAACAGCATTCCATAAACCTTGTCGTGGAACTTTAGTCACTCTGTCGCAGAGGTCCATTCTGTTGTTATGTGAATTTCTTCTGTCCCTTTTTTAAAAAGATGTTTCTCAATGCACTCGGCTCTGCAGAACTAACCAATTCAGGATGCATGCAGATTTGCATGATGTTTGAATAATATTTGCAGTACCATGTACAAATATTATCTTGCAATATAAAAAAAATGTCTGATAGGTGCATTCATTGCCTCGGAATGGAATGCTAACCTACTAGTTACTGAATACCGTTCAGAAAAATACTGTATACTGCCTACAGTGTGAATGCATTATGCAACAAAAAAAAACGTTTTAAATTAGCAGTATCATGTTGCATATTTAATATAGCGAAAGTCACCCAATGGTTTTATTGGAAATAAAAAACATTTTACAGCATTGCAAATTTGGTCAAATTCCATGCCTAGAGAAAATGTGCACATTTTGCTATCTCTATATGGTAGAAATACTAAGAGCGGTACCTGTATGTGTTAGTATGCTATTCCAAACATAGCCATTGCATTGTGGGATTTCTAGTACAATGTGAGAACCTCACAGTTCTTGATTATTGATTTTTGTATCCCCCCCTAGAATTAATGTTTGCTCTAAATTCAACCAAGTCACGCTTCACAGAACTCATCCTTGAACCTCTAGCCAGTATGACAGATTTTAATGCAAGCCCTTTAAGTGAAGTTTAATGATCTGGCTTTGAAGGAAGGCTTTTTTCCAGGGAGTATTGCATCAGCTGTTTTTGTCCCCTGAGAGATCTGCGCTTCATTTGAGACTGCAGCTGTAGTAAACAATAGCAGTATGCATTTATTATCCCTCAAATCATTAGCAAGTGCGCTGCATAATCCAACAATATCTCTGCTGCACGTTCTCTTGAATGTCAGACGATAACCATTTGGGTTCTTAGAAATGCCAATCACTGATCCACATCTATTTACAATTAGACGTGTATCTGTATTTACACCATTTGCCTGTATTTACCAAGTGGAAAGGAGCGGTTGTGTGACATTGTGGTTGTGAAAGCTGACAAAACCTAATTAAATCCTTGATTGATCTAATTAGTTTATCATCGCAATTTGCATGTCAATTTACAGACTCATTTGCCCTGCTAAGATTCCATCATGTTCTTTCTTTAACAAGACACGTGACGGTTTCAACCAGCGCCAGTAAAATGTTGTCAGTAAAAATGTTTCTCAATGAAGATAATACTCCTTAGGTTCATTATTAAAAAAATTGCATATTAAAATATTATTCGATTATTCAATACCGGAGGGCTGTCTGACTTTTGTACTCTCATGTGTATATAGTACATGATAATGTGGCTGTGATTCAACATGGCTTTCTTGGCAAGGTATTAATGTACACATACGCTTCTTGTCTTAAAGGGATAGTTCACCCAAAAATTACAATTTTGTCATTACTTACTCTCAAGCTGTTCCAAACCTGTATGAATTTTTTTTCTTCTGTTGAACACAAAAAAAATATATTTTAAAGAATATTGGTAACCAGAGTTGACGGCACCCATTGACTTCCATAGTAGGAAAAAAAATACTATGGAAGTCAATAGGTGCCGTCAATGTCTGGTTACCAATATTCTTTAAAATATCTTCTTTTGTGTTCAACAGAAGAAAGAAACTCATACATGTTTGGAAGAACACGAGAGTGAGTAAATGATGACAAAATGTTCATTTTTGGCTGAACTATCCCTTTAAGTAAATGTAAACAGATTTATGTCAAAATCTATGCACTGTCTATTATGATTTTAAAATTAATGTACAGTACAATATTGACAGAAAAAAAGAGAAAAACACTGTTCTTAATGTATTATTTGTTCATTACTAACTCAATTACTAAATATCTTACTGAATAATTAATAATCGGTCGATTATTTTGATGATTGAGTAATCAGATTTTTTGTGTGTGTGTAAAAAAAAAAAAAAATAGACCTAAGTGATCAATAGACTTTGAAATGACTTAAAATACTTATATAATAACAAGGCTATAATATTTGGTTAAAAAAAGTATTAACACTGTTAAAATACATAATGTAGTATACGTAATATAAACATAATTAACTTACATTACATTACGCATTATAACAAATGCCTGCAGAGGGCGCCAACAGCCCTGTGATTGTTGTTGTTGCACTTTACAGCATCATCAAATCCTTGTTTAATATTGGCCAAACAGCATATAATTCAAATGTCCACTTAATCTTTAATATTTGGCCACTTCTTTACAATAGAAATTCTACAGCCACTGTAATTTCTTGAACAGGAACATGTGGACCAGTGGTGTAGTCCTAACAAAAAAAAGTGGTTTACTATTCATAAGAAGTAGCATTTACTGTGAACGGAGCCGTTTTGAGACACTGGAAGAAACATGTAACCTGCACGCATGTAAATAATTAAAGGGTCGCACTTCACTCTGAAACCCACAGCGCTCACACATTTCACTCACACATGCGCTTTTGTATGCGGACCGTCCGCGCGGTCTCAAAAATTAGGCTGCACACGGACGATGGGTGTGTGCGGACGTCCACGGACTACGTCATGCGGATGGTGCGCAGACAGCCGAAGTATACTTTGGCCTTTGGAAAACAGTCTTATAATGTGGTAATTTCTCTTAAAGACATTGACAACAAAGTTTTTACAAAATTTGGAAAGTCTGCACTGTGTCACTGACCCATATTAGACATTTCTTAAGGATCTGCTGCTGTGCTACTGCACGCTCCGTTTCCCCAAGTATTTATAATGTGGAGTTTAAAAGCTTTTTTTAAGGCTTTGTTTTGGAACAACCACCATGTTGATGTAGTTTCTTTTTCCATGTATGGCTTATTTATGCTTTATCACTTCACATTGTAGTGAGAGAATAAGTGCTGTGTTTATCTTGGGCTGAAGTTTGAGCCGCGTTCAAGCTCAGGCCTCTAATTTAATGTCTTTAAATCACTACCCAGGAATGTGGCTTTCATTTCAGCCGCATCACAGAACGAATTCCAACAATAAAATATTTTGCAGGGAGGATGTCTCAGTACAAACCACATACATTACAAAAACACGGCTCTCATTGCGCATTATTTAGAGTGTTTAATAATTAAAGCTGGCTTTTGAAAGTTAATGGGTTTTAGCCTGAAGGGAGTGAGTGAGGTAATTTAAGGTCTAAAGGCCAGGAATGACAAAAGGCCTGCTTTGGCGTTCCTTCCCCTCGCTGTTTAACTGTGTGAATCTGGATTAGTTCAAGGGTCGACTTCTCAACAAAACCTTTCAGGCGTCCTGCGTAGCTTAGGGAACAATGACTTTTTCTCTCTCACACACACACACTCACACACACAGCCACACATTCTCTCTCCCAGTCTGTCTCTATGATTAATTCACAGTTTTCCCCTGCGGAGAAAAGCAGAAAAAGTTCAAATTATTCCCCCTTCAATCCCAGCTCGTACAGATGTGATTATGAACGTGCTGGTTTGAGGTCAGTTTTCTCGGCCGTAACCTCTATTATGTCCAATAACAGGCCTCTGGTTGTTTGTTTAACATTCGTTTGTCATCGGAAACCTGCTGAACTGCCATCTAGCTGTGTGTGTCGTCTACTGCGGCTGTGGTCAGAATTTACGGTTCGTGGCATTTCGACAAGCACTCATTAGGGCCACTTCTGTGGAAGTAAACTTAAGGCCCATCAGACGGCTTGTTTAATAAGCAGTAATGTCGGATCCCGGGCACGTCTCCCCAGCACCAAAGCGGTGGAATGAGATGAATGAGAAAATGAAATTGTTGATGTCAACAACCATTTGTCTTAGTTATTTCGGTATGTGGCCTGAGGGGTGCCTAGCGAGATGAGAGCGTCTCAATGTGAGCGAGAGCACTCAAAGACAAACATGCTAAAAATAGACTTGAAACAGTTGAGGTTTTGATTCTTTGTAATGTTTTACTTCCTGTTTCATGGGCCTTTCACAGCTGGGTATTACGCCATCTTGTGACTAAGAAGCAGAAGTGCATCATGAACAGTGCTGAGCCTGTAGAAAAATTAATCTTAAGAAAATGATGACACCACAACGTTGGGGGAAAAAATCTCTGAAAAAAAAAAGAAGAAGAAGAAAGACCAAGGTCACATTCTGCCCTAAAATCAGAAAGGAAAAATAGTGTCTATAAATAGCACTCTTAAGATATTTTGCAGTTTGCACAAATTGATCATTTTACTTCTTTGCTTTAATCACCATGATTTTATTTGCTTATTTTCATTGCTAATTGCTAGTAAAAAGTTTTATTTAAAATAATGTAAATATATTCATTTTTAATATTATTTTTAATCTGTATAAATGAAAGGCACTACATCAAATTCTACTATGACACATAAATATGTAATGAAAATAATTAATCAAATAATAAATGCTCAATAAAGATATCTCTTTTTCCATTACTAATAATAAAAATAGTGTGGAGAAGAAATGCTTAACTGTGATGAAAATGTCACAATGCAAAAAAAAAGTAATGGTCCTAAAATAGGCTTTCTTTATCTTTGTACACAGCACAATAAAAATATGACCTGGACATTCTTGACAGGTTTCATGAGATTCACCCAAATATGCCTCTGTCATATTTATTTTTGTGCTGTGAGACTTTATGCACTGGAATTTCCTGGAATCAAATCACATTAATAATGATTTAATACTTGTTTAAAACTTGAAGCCACCCACATCTATCAGGTGTCAGTTTACATAATATGATACACTGGTATATTTTTACTCGCACTGTATTTCTGATACATTTGTACTTGTATATTTTACTGTCACTATGGCAACACTGGATGTCCAAATGTTATTCTTCAAATGCAAGTCTATTGGATTATGTAATGCTTATGTAAATCAACAGAGCTATTTGTGCATGAGCTCTTTCAGTGGGAAGAGGAAACCGGAGTATTGATTGCGGGATGTTGTTCTAATAGCGGAACAGGAGTACCGTGTTAAATATTAGTCATTTGCTCTACGAGTTAGAAAGAAAAGAGAAAAATATCTCCCAGCCCGAATGACTCACTCTTCAGAGAACATCTTTATATGTACTGGTGATAAATTATGCAGAAATGAAATTACACTTTTGGTTCCCTTACAGTAACTCAATAATATCGTGCTTGTTTCTCTAAGTCTCAAACTGTTCTTAGAATGGAAATTTTCCAAAGTCTGCAATCAAAAATCAGAGATTTCAATATGAACTCTGCCAATTTGAAAAATGAAATGATTTCAACCCAGGCTCATTGGAAAAATGTGCCTGGGGTGACTTTTCTGCAAAATTATATTACAATGTTTCTTGCACATTTTGCTGTGAAATGCCAAGTGAGTGAGTGGTGCTAAAAGCGTGTTCAGTTATATCCAAAACAGATGAATGTGAATCTGGCAACGTTTTATTGCATTGGTGGTTGTACATATCGTAAATGAAATATCCACTGAGTGCCGCTAAAAGGTTACTGCTCTATAACAGGCCTACTTACACTAAACCCGACCCTAAACCAATAGTGTTAACAAAAGCAAACATGAGATAAAAACACATTCGCTGAAGCAGTCATGCCATTTTAGCTTGCTTCTACAAGACTTTAAGCTTTTATCATGACTCGTGTTACTTGAACGCTCCGCATCGCAAGTGCAATACTGTACCAGGTGAGCTACCGAGCAAGTTTACCACATCAGAAAAGAGCTGGTTATATGATTAAAAAATGTCAAACTCGATTAGTTTACAAATCATACACTATGGTAAAAGTGTTTTGAGGTCATACAGTAGCATAAATAAGCAAAAATAAGTGTTTATTAATCAATAATCTGCCCTGTAATCATAATTTGTGTGGAAAAAAAAAAGAGATTGGTGTTTTAAAGGGTTAGTTTACCCAAAAATGAAAATTCTGTCATTAATTACTCACCCTCATGTCGTTCCAAACCTGTAAGACTTTCGTTCATCTTCAGAACGCAAATGAAGATCTTTTTGATGAAGTCTGAGAGCTTTTCTGTCCCTCCATAGACAGCTACGCAATTGCAACTTTGATTCTTCAAAAAGAGATCGTAAAACTAATCCATATGAATTGAGTGGTTTAGTCCAAATTTTCTGAAGAGACTCAATCCCTTTTTACGATGAACAGATTTAATTTAGGCTTATAAAACAGATAGTTCCGGCCCTTGATTCTGATTGGTTGAGCCGCGTTCGAAGCCGTTGTAAAATTCCTGAAAACACACATTCCTCTAAACATATGTTTGTTCTCTATTGATTTCGTTCATTGAAGCTTACTGCATTATGTAGAAGAGTACTGTGAGAGAGATATCGAGTGACCGAGTGTAAAATCTGTTTGAATGTCCTCTGCTATCTTGTCCTTTTAACTTTTAATGGGTTTTCCCGTGCCCTGCTGACACTGACAGCGCTAGTCAAAGCATTTGTCATTTGTGTCTTGTTCTGTGTTCACAACAAGTTTCAATATGAAAGTCTTTGCGACTGAGTGACTCACTCATAAAGACAATCTTTTCCGCCATCTAATGGCGTAATAAATGTAACTTCTGTTGCTGTTCACAGTCAGGGACTATTTTTTTCCAGTGGAAGGAAGGCTTTTAATGATTTTACTTAATGAAAGTTGCATTGATACATATTTTTTGGCTTTAATATTTGTATTGTGTGGTAGCAGTTTCATAAAAGCAATAAGCCCCATGAAGCCGTGGTTTACAGTGAATTTATAACAGCTAAGGGGGTTTTAGGCCCCAACAAAGCCCCTTAGCTGTTATAAATTCACTGTAAACCACGGCTTCTTGGGGCTTATTGCTTTTTTTACTCACATATAAACATTAATCAGTGAACATAAACGGACGCTGAACTGAACCTGAATGAAATGCGAAAACAAACCTCTTCCAGAAGCTCAAACTCGCTGCGTAACATGCGAGAATGAATCTCATTGGTTCTCGCATGTTATTAGGTTCGGTTGAGCTTCTGTTTATGTTTGCTGATTAGTTTTCCAATCTCTTTAAGAACTTTTTGAAGCGTCAAAGTTGCAATTGCATAGGCTGTCTATGGCGGGACAGAAAGCTCTCAGATTTCATCAAAAAGATCTTCATTTGCGTTCTGAAGATGAACGAAAGTCTTACGGGTTTGGAACTACATGAGGGTGAGTAATTAATGACAGAATTTTCATTTTTGGGTGAACTAACCCTTTAAAGCTACTAGTGATGATTTCAGCTGGAAACTGCAGTGAATTGTATGTACAAAGTACATAGGTATTGGCAAAAATGTAGGTAGAGACATGTTTTTCCAGTGAGCCTGTGTTGAATAATTTGAAATATTGAAATAATTATTCAATTTAAATTGAAAAAAATAATGATGATTTGAGCTAGTTTATTTTATAGCTCTATACTCCTACTGTATGTCGACAGTTGACTCATTTGTGTCTATTTTTATTTCTCCTAAGGACTTCTAGAAACAAAGCTGCTACTTAAATGAACACAACTGAAACTCTATTAAGTCTCAAAAACAATTTTCACTCTAAGTAGTTTCAGTTCACACCACAGGTACAGCCATTATATTTAGAGTAATTCAGCTGGTTGTTAATGAAGTCTGTCGAACAAATTTAGAAAGGTGTCTTTTCAATACCATCCATCTGTGCAATTGCATACAGCCTCGATACTAGTTGGTGTCTAATATTGACCAAGTTTAGTGTCCTCAGGCACAAGCTTGCAGGGTTTTCGGTTCCGCCCTGGTCATGTGGTTGCGGTTAAGGTTTCAGCAAATTAAGTTGTAAGGCTGGCAAGAACGGGGCCCTTACTGTTCCCCTATTACATGCAGAAATGCCAGTTCTCTGTGCAGGAAAGCCCCACTGACCTCAGCACAGCTTCTTCCTCCATAATCCCACCAGCCACCGCTGCACAGGAAATTGCAAAACACAAACTGTAGATTACCATCTTCTAATGTGTCTCCTACAGCACCCTGCTAGAAAATAATACACCGCTCATCGTTTACATCAACTTCCAGTAACAGTTACATAAGCCGGGCCTCCGGTACCACGTTCACATCTGCATTTACTCTTCGCCCCACTTGATTTTTATAAGCACCACTTTCCAGTGGCCCACGTCTCTTATGTGGAACACATCCCCGGGCAAGGGTGGCAGGAAAAACAGCACCTCAGCGGAGCATAAATGCTGGTCTTTGTATAATTGTTGCGTTCTTTGAGTATGATTAATTTTAACGGTCCAGCGTTCTCTGAGTTGCTTATTATGGAAATTAGTGTTATATAAGGATGGAGGGGGGGCTGGAGAGATGCTGCAACACAATCTTATTAGCCACTCAGCAGTCTTCCCAGCAGAAAGAAGTGTGCGCAGACAAAAGCGCACGGGCGCACCGTTGTGGTTTTCAGCAGGCTGCTGTCTCTGTGATGATGCCCTTATCTGCCCACATTATGAAGGAAGCTTTATTCTCCTCACGATTTGTAAAGCAATTATGCATCTGAATTAATGACAGAGGCAGTTTTCACAGCAAAGTCACTTTGTGACTGAATTTTTTTGTGGACAAATTCAGGTGTTCATATTAATTGCAGCACTTTAAAAGGCTATAAAAAAGTCCCTAGAAATGTTTTCGCTGCCTTGACGGTCTGCAAGATTCTTTTGAATAGGCTCAAGGTGATACATAAACCAGGTCTAGTTTTCTGAAATTAATGATTCATTTGTTCAGGCAGTTTTTTAGTTGAACTTTATTATCTGGGGTAAGTACTTTGCTCAAGGACACAAAAGTTCTCTAACAGCTATTTTTCGCAAAAATAGCAGAGGATCTGCAACAAACAAGCACAGCACGTTGCATAGTTTGTTTACATGCACTTTAAAAGTTAGATTTCGCACCACTTTAGAACGTAAATATACTGATGGTCTTTCCTTATTATTCCTTTTCTTAATTTGAGGACATCCACTACCAGTCAAAGTCTGGAATCATTAAGATGTTTTGTAAAGAATTATGGTCTTATGCTCAATCAAGGCTGCATTTATTTGATCAGAAATACAGTAAAAACAGTAATATTGTGAAATAATATTACAGTTTAAAAGAACCGTTTTCTGTTTTAATATATTTAAAATGTAATTTATTCCTGTGAAGGCAAAGCTGAATTTTTTGCATCATTACTCTTCAGTGTCACATGATCCTTCAGAAATCATTCTAATATGCTGATTTGCTGCCCAAGACACATTTCTTATTATTATCAATGTTGAAAACAGTTTTTGCTGCTTAGTATTTTTGTGGTAAATATGATTCACTACCATTCAAAAGTGTGAGGTAAGAAAGACTTTTCATTTTTGGGTGAACTATCCCTTTAATTGATCAAAAGTGACAGTAAAGACATTTATATTGTTACAAAATATTTCTATTTCAAATGAATGCTGTTCTTCTGAACTTTCAATTCATCAAAGAATCCTGAAAACAAATGTTTCATGGTTAATTTTAAAATTAGAATAAAAAAAAAAAGTTAAAAAAAATATAAAAACATTAAAAATCTTAATAAAAAAATGTTCACAGATTTAAAAAAAAAAAAAAAAAAAAAAAAAAAGAATAAAAATATAAAAAAAAAAAAAAAATTGAATTTTGATTCAAAATCTACATGCTTATTTAACATATTCATGAATAAAATCATTTTATTTTTGCCAGAGAAAATATGTGGCTGCAGTACCTTTGCAGTGCATGAAGTATAATTTTCTAATATATAAACCCTGTTAATATTCCATCCTTGATCTGCTTTCTCTGATGGAGCCATAATAGGAAGCCTAAAAAGTGGCATATGTATGTGAGTATATGCACATCTAAATCTGCAGGTGAAGTTGGGTAAATGTTGAGCCCTCGTATAAATAAGCAGCCGCTTCCTGCTCCATCACAGTAGCGGGCTGCTCTGAGACAGACGCTTTGAGAACACCTGAGCCCAGCCAGAGGCTGCGAAACATGTTGATCTGGCCTAAAAATGAACCACTGCAGTCAGTGCGCTGAATAGAGGAACTAAAATAACTTCAGCAGAGCTTATGATTACAGACAGCTCTTGAACTGTGGCCTGATTCGTTTTTATGACTTTGCGGCTGCTCTAAAAGGGGATGCAAATGTTTTTGTGAATGTTAAAATCTGTTTGCTGATAAAAAAAAAATCTGCCTGATATTAGGTTTTTATTGAGCCAAAATATAATTACACAGGCAATTGTTTTTGTAGAAGAGAGAGAAAAAAAACGATGTAAAAAGGAATCCCATGGTCTCAGAAGTAGTTTGTCTTCAATGAAGCTTTGGACAGTTGTAATGGACTGACAAGTGAAATCTGATGGGGAAGAAAACTCAGCATGACACTCGTACATTACTGGCAGCAGTCCTTTTCAGTTAAACTCGAGTTCACGGATGTATTCATTCTTTGTAAAGATGTTTGGAATAGGGACAGGAAGGGGGATGAGCCTCGTTTCCAGCCACATGAGGGGAAATAGTCCTGTAAATGGATCGCTCTTGTGGCACTTTAAGTTATTCTTTGTACTCCCACAGTGAGTACACATTCAGACCATCAAGGAGGTTCTTGGTTCATTTCCCAGGGAAATGTATCCCACCACACCATTTGTGACAAAATGGTGCATTTTCATTTTTCCATTTGTTTATTTTTTTGAAGGCCGGCCCTGTTAGTGGTCTTGGTCTTTTCTTGCAACACCTACTTCCTGTCCTTGATGTGCTTTCTGTCTGGCAGCTTTTTGGGATTGCATGTAATTTAACTACTGAATGTAATATAACTATCGTGTATCATGTTTTCATGCATTCACTGTCAAATGACATTGTTTTATACTTCACTGCATACAAAGATATAGGCAACAATGCAGAAAAATATAAACAATCAAAAAGAGAATGCGACAGAGCTCGTAATAAAACAAGAATCAACATTAGCTTGGCTTTTCAGAGATGGTGAGAACTGAGGGATTTGAAATGTTGTAAAATGTTGTATGTTATTGAACAGATAAATTGCCTTATTCATTCGTACAGTCACACAGAGCTGAAGCGCAACCAAAACAATGTTCTTTTGCAAAATGCATGCAGTTTTGTTTTTAACCGCTAGAGGGCCAAAAGTTACATAGTGTACATTTAAGCAAATTTCAAATACTTCCACATTTCATTTTCTCAGCTGGTGGATATATATGCAGATCACGTGTTGCATGGTTAAGTGGTAACAAAAAAAGGTATGAAATTTGTAGAACACACACATACAAAAAAAAAAAAAAACATGGACATGATTCGAAGAGGTTAAATTGTCATGAAAAAAATAGTCACACTTGTGCTCCTCACGAATCCTCATTTTTTTGAGATATCAAGCTCAAATTTGGAACAAAAGTTAGATTTACGGCTTCGATTTTCTAACAGTTTTAAAGTAAAATGTTTTTTTACATATAAAAATTGAAAATAGTATTTTTGTGCATTTTTTATAACAGTAAAATTCTGTAACTTTTTTTAATTTAACTTTTTAAAACTTTTTTCACTTCAACAATAAGTTGTCGTCTTTGAAAAGAGATCGAAATTAAGTCTGTGCTCTAAAGCATTCAAAAGTTATGACAGTTTAAGTTCTATGCTCAAAAAGTGAATAAATGGATTATAACTACAGCGAAAATATAACTTAGTACCATAAAATCCCCTAAAAATACAAAATATTACATAAAAAAACATTATCGAACTAAAATATAGTACATTCATTTTTAATTGAAATTAAAAAAAAATGGCCATTTTTGACCGACACGCGAAGGGCACCAGAGGGTTAAAAAGATCTGATTGTTCTGATCTGTTCATTAACAGCAAAAAAAAAAAATGTTGAGATTGATGACATATTATTGAAATTGTTTTATTTTATCAGTCACCTGAGGCTTTTTATTTGTTGCCTAAGTTATCATTTTAGGATCGATACAGAGGGACCAGAGGGCTGGTATTGTACCCAAGCCAACATTTTGGTATCGATCCAGCCATAATACCCTAAAAAATGGCAAGGAAATCCTTGAATACATAAAGACAGCAAAATGTGCAATGTGTGTGTGTGTGTGTGTGTATATATATATATATATATATATAAACACACAGTATATATATATCTGGATCCCTACCAATGTTAAAACTAAATCTTGGTGTTTACTTTGCTATATCTCCCTCTCTCTCATAAAGGGATGTTTAATTGCAAATTTCCTGTTCTTGGCATTGTGCCCTTCACCGGCTGTATGAAATGGAGTTATACTGCTGTCTATCTGCCAGCTGCTGAGCTCAATGAAAATAACAAAAATTTAAATCTCACAGACGCCCTCAACCTCTTAAAAACATTTTCCTCTGAGGAAACACTCCACGGCCTAACTTGTAAGGAAAGATTTTCTACAGTTTTTTTTCCCCTCTGTGAACTGAAATGGGAAGGGAACGGTGACTTTTTTTCCCATAAAAGGCCATGTGGCGAGAATGAGTGGGGATATTCGTCATGATTTATTCCTTGACTTCTCACCTTGTGACGAAGAGCTATTTCCATTCTTATCTCAACTCTCTCTCACATAAAAAAAAAGTACTCAGACATAAATAGGCAAATTAAAACATCACATCTGATACCAATTATCCCTCCACCAATCGAAAGAGAATATTAGGTAAATACAACATTGTTTTTTGCACTCAGTTTAAAATCAGGCTGTCATAAGACCAGCTTAAAGCTCACTAAGGACTCTATGGGGGTTTGAAAAAAAACTCCTTTAGTTCCAGACGAGGGAGATTTCTGAGGATTAGCTGTGAACAAGATAAGTCATTGTGTGCATTATTATAGCTCCATTATGTAAACATGAAGTGAAACATTACAGTGGGAATCAGGTATTTGGCAGCTGCCTGCTATTTTGATTTGACTGCACGGACCAAGCCGTTTTCCACTTTTAGCAGCTGTAACATGTTTAAACTCTTTTGGTAATGGGATCTGAAGATGAATGTTCCCTCTGGGCTCCTGCTTAGCTTTGCTGCTGGCTGGCCGCCAAACCTCAGCCAGCATAGTTTTCCCGCACAGCCCCTGTCTGAGCATGCTCAGTGCGGCCCGCCTCTGAGAGCCCCGAACATCCCGGCATTGAGTAAACACATGGCTACAAACTAGTGGAGGTGAATCCCTCTTGAAATACCATCGGATCTTATTAAAAAAGAATGGAGAGAATGATAAAGAGAATTGAAGGGAAAACGTAGCCAAAAAAAAAAAAAAAAACCCACCAAAAACTATAATAATTTAATTGTAATAGAGCAATCTCTCGCATTTAGCGTATGTTTGTATTCTCTTTTTTGCATTTGTGTATTGTAATGCACTATATGTGAAATGTACTGTATTTGGATTACAGCTGGTGTATTAGAGTAGATATTTATAATTCCGCATGCCTTCAACAGTTCCCAGCCAGACTCATTAATCACATCAGACACATTATAAAAACTTCAAGCTACAAGAGTAGAAAGGCATGTTGCTGTGTACCTCCATCCCCAATAACATTCTCAAGTAAATCATAATTTCATATCTGCTGTCATCTTGGCTTTAATTTCATTAGTCTTCTGTCTTAGTTTTCTGGATGGTGCTGATCTGACATGATGTGGTGCATTACAAAAAAGGTACATTTTCATTAGGATCAAGCCCATTATCCACAATTTGTCCCCTATTTGCCTCATTGTGGTTAGGCATTTGCTTGTGTAATCATTCATTCAAGTATAGCTGGGTGTTCCTTCAACTACAGCACTTTTATGTCCCATTTGCTGATTTTTCTACTAACACTAACAAATTTTAACTTTAAACTGTCTTGGAAACTTTTACCTTGACTTTATTATTTATTTTGGCCTTTTTATAAATGTTATTGTTTTACCCTTGACCAAGACCCAGAGTTTCAATCTTAAAGTGGCAATGAAACGAAAGTAGCAACTGATCTTTCATCTTTTCTTTTATATTGTAATGTACATCCGAGTGTAACAGACTATTGAAAAAGAAAAATTCTTGAGGTCAAAAAAAACATTTTTTTTTTAAATTGGATAAAATTTTCGTTTCATGCCGACTTTAAAATATTACACTAAAACTATTTATTTTATCTTTTTAAATATGATAATCAAAACAAAGAGTGAAGTAAACAAACAATTTCAATCATTATTGTGTGAAAATGATTTGTATACAAAGTTGAGACGCCATTTCCACCAATTTTTGTCTGATTTTTAAAGACAAATTACTTGATTTCCAGCAGTGTCACAGTTTCAGTGAAGAACATTTCTGACATGAAAAATCAATGAATCAATGAAAATATTTCATTATGAATATTTATATTTAAATGCTAGCTATGAAATTAGCCATAGCAAGACATTTATAATGTAATTTCTTCTACATATTGAATGGTGATTTGTATGGAAGCTTGTTTCTGCCATGAAATAAAAATAAAAAAGGAAATTGCGACTTTTTTTCTCGCAATTGTGAGTTTTGGTCTCACAATTCTGACTTTTTTCCAGAATTGCGAGATATAAACTCAAAATTGCGAGTTATAAAGTCAGAATTGCATGATATAAAAACTTGCAAATGCAAGAAAAAAAGTCAGAATTGCGAGTTTATATCTCACAATTCTGACTTTATAACTCACAATTACAAGTTTAAGTCTCGCAATTCTGACTTTTTTTTCCCTCAGAATTTCTCGCAATTGCGCGTTATAATGTTCAATTTTGAGTTTATATCTCGCAATTCTGGAAAAAAGTCAGAATTGTGAGACCAAAACTTGCAGTTGCGAGAAAAAACGTCGCAATTGTCAGAATTGTGACTATATCACGCAATTAAATTAAAAAAAAAACATTCTCACAATTGAGAGTTTGCATCTCACAATTCTTACTTTTTCTCAGAAATGTGAGTTTAAAAGTCAGAATTGTGAGATGCATACTTGCAATTGCGAAAAAAAAAAGTCAGAAATGTGAGAGAAAAAGTCATTTTACGCAATTTTACGCAAACAAATGAGTTTTAAAAGGTGTTTTAAGGGAGTCCATAGAGCCAAAAGTGAAGAAACAGCCATCTATTGTGATCAAAAACATTTTCGGTATTACGGTTCACACATCTTTTTGTTTCATGACATGCATGAGTACACGAAACAATTCTATCAGTTATTATTTTTATCAGTTGAGGAAGAAGACAGGATTGTGTCAAGTAATAGAAGTGCAAACAGATGATCAATCAGTCTGATTCCACTAACATGTATCACTTCCTCCTTTTCCTCAGACTCATCCTACCCTATGAGAGATTTACAAAAGGAGAGGAGGACAAACCCCTTCCGCCCGTCAAACCCCGCAAACAGGAGGGCAGTGCCCAGGAGGGCATTGTCAAAACAAAGATGATGTCCATCAAGCGCCCTAAGGATGAACAAAAACCGGTGCCTCGGAGCGAAAAGGACGTCTCAGCTAAAGTCCCAGAGCTGGTCAGTCTTTGAGTGTTTAACCTGTTTAAAAGCAACACACACAGATAATTTACAGTGTCATGCACACCAATAGCAGAATTGTTTGGTTATAGCACCTCCAGTGACACTAGAGAGTTTGATTGACTTGCACCAAAATTAGCCCTAGGCATATTGACGCTCTTCCTGCCCAGTGTACCAAATTTCTACCGTAGGTTTCTTAGGGCTGTCACAGAGTCAAATGCAGAAACTCAGAATAATAATAATACAAATACAATACGTGCCTGGTCTCTAAAATTTGGTTGGAACCATGACAGACCACTTCAGGCTGGGTGCCTTTCCTCTCCTCAACAAAAAAGCTGTCACAAACGTGTGAGAATAGCACTATCAGGAGCAGCTGGTTTTAACATAATTATTTGGGCTGATTTGGAAGCTCTGACCGCTGTACGACAGCATGGAAATCAAATGCTATTTGTCTGCCTAACTGACTCCAGGCGATTTATATGCTGTGCCCGATTCTGTTATTTTCAGTGAATCTCTGGACTGCAGAGCATAAGGTTTCCCTTACAGTTCCTTTTTCCATAAGCTGCCTCTGAGTTTTATTCACAAATCAATTTGAAGGAGATGAATTGTGGGGAAAATCATGACAGTGCTCCCTTTTTTTAACGACAAGACCTTTTGTGCACAGAGCAGCTGTGGTGGAAATGTTTTCCTATCACATCTTAGAAACCAATATGCACTGCATGCCACGGTTTTGTTCTTATAGAAACCGTGGGCTTATTTTTATCCTTACAAGCCAATAAATCCATGGTGATTTGCAAATGTCTCTCCAGTTAAGCGTAAATATGAAAAAGGAGAGCGTGGCTGTGGAAGGGAATGAAAATTGAGTTATTATTTTCACATGAATAAGCAAATGATTACAGAGAAGATGAAAGGGCTGTTTGAAAATTTCTCTCGAATTGTCAAATTTAGACACATTTCAAAGCCGTTAGGCAGTCCGTATTCATTTCTACCGCACATGAAATGAGTAATAGGTTATAGTGTGGAAACAAAAAGGGCTGTTGTAGGTTCTTTTCCAGCTGCATGCCTAGCTCATCTGTCTGGTATGTTGTGTAATTTGAAAGGCCTCTCCAGATAATTGATTGTACATTGTACAAGGCAGAAAATGAAAATGGAATTCTCTGTTTGAGGCAGAGCCGATATGACAAGACTGGAGCGCAGAAAGGAGGAAAAAACACTTAAAGTAGAGTTATAGATCTTGGGGAGGAAATTTGGAGAGAGAGATGCTGGGAGTTGTCTCGGGGGCCTGCATGTCAGTAGAGTATAATCAGGGCATGTACAAATATAGGCGTGCTGCTCTGGTAAGAATCAGAGCATTGTAAGCGCTGTTAAATCAGTCCTTCCTCAGGCACCAAATACAATCAAGGCTATTGAATGACACATGCTGAGCCAACGGGCGGTCACGCCGCATTACAGCTGGGTAATTTTGCCTGCTAGTCACTGGCTGCCTGTGGCTCCAAAGACATTCCTAACTTGTACAAGTGTCTAAAGGGCGATAGACAGAGCGACCCCTCAGGTCAGAGGTTTAAGAGGCTTTAAGAGGTGTCTTCTCAAATAGTGACTTGGAAAGCAACTCATTCTCATTTGAGCTTCACTGTGAATATGTGATTTGTGAGCTAGTGTTGTCACCACATTTCAGTTATCAGTACCAAAATCTCATGATGACTCCATACCAATTTTGATACCCCAGCAAAAATTAATGTCCTATAGAGCAGGGGTTCCCAACCACATTCCCCCAACACTGCGCATCCTTTAGTCTGACACATCCATTTCAGGTCTTGGGCTGTGTCCGAAATTGCCCCCTATACCCTTAAAGGATTAGTTCACTTTCAAATGAAAATTAGCCCAAGCTTTACTCACCCTCAAGCCATCCTAGGTGTATATGACTTTCTTCTTTCTGATGATCATAATCGAAGAAATATTAATAAATATCCTGACGCATCCGAGCTTTATAATGGCAGTGAACAGGAGTCATGAGTATGAGCTGAAGAAACTGCATCCATCCACATCCATCCATCATAAACGCGTACTCCACACGGATTTGGGGGGTTAATAAAGTCCTTCTGAAGTGAAGCAATGCGTTTGTGTAAAAAAAAAAAAAATCCATATTTAACAAGTTATGAAGTAAAATATCTAGCTTCCGCCAGACCGCCTTCCGTATTCAAGTTACGAAGAAAGTGTAAACTGGTGTTGCGTCAGTTAAGCTTTTTCCATAAGTTGAATAGGGAAGGCGTAAGATGTAGCGTAAGCGTTTTGAACTACAAGAGTTTTACGCTTTCTTTGTACGTTGAATACGGAAGGTGGTCTAGCGGAAGCTCGATATTTGACTTCATAACTTGTTAAATATGGATATTTTTTTTACACAAATGCATCGCTTCACTTCAGAAGGACTTTATTAACCCTCCGGATCCGTGTGGAGTACGCATTTATGATGGATGTGGATGGATGCAGTTTATTCAGCTCATACTCGAGAACCCTGTTCACTGCCATTATAAAGCTCGGATGCGTCAGGATATTTATCAATATTTCTCATCAGAAAGAAGAAAGTCATATACACCTAGGATGGCTTGAGGGTGAGTAAAGGTTGGGCTAATTAAGTGTCCGAAACCATAGTGGACGATATCAAGTGCACTCATTCAATCCCACAATGCACTATATACTATATGAAATTATATACTAATATAAATATTAAAAATTAAAGAAATAAGACAGAGGGCTATTATAGTTAACTAAAGCTGACACAGTTTTTATTTAAAAAAACATATTTTGTTACTTGAAATAACATAAATGTTTACTGAAATACAATATTTTTAAAAAACTGAAATAAAAATGAGTAAAATTAGTAATAAAATAAAATAAACAATAACTAATAAAAATGACAAAACACAATTAACTAAAATTATACTAAAATTACAAGGATGAGATATAGCCTTCAATTATTTTGTTATTATTAATGCTGATGATAATAATAATAATATTTAATAACTTTGCTTCAGTTTATTCAAGCAACTATTCAAAAAAAATTGTTGGTAGTAAAATAATGATTAAAGAAACAAAATACAAACAATACAACAAATATTTTCACAACAAGGTTTCTGACAGCAGTATCAAGTATTCAAGTAAGCATTCTGAAAAAAAAAAAGTAATAAAATGTAAAATTTGTACAATGTACTTACCTCTATATTATGGGCACTGTCTCAACACATGATTATTCAGTATTATAAGACATGAATACTGACTTAATACTGTTAGAGTTTGACATAATAGACAGCGACAGGTCTATTAGGCACCATTGATGCTGCAAGACCTAATGCACAGATCTGATATTTGAACAACTTTTTTTCTTTCTTTTTTTTTTTTACTTGTGTGTTTACATTCACTTGAGACAGAGCAAACTGTGTTTACAGTAATATCTCAGCAAGCATTAAGTACAAGAACAGCATTTGACTATTCAAGTGGGCAGCTGCTCTTCATAGACTGTTTTTTTTTTTTCATCAACTTGGTACAAAAGTACCATGGACATACACATTTAGGACCTACAGTATAAATTACCATAAAATAGTGCTCAAAAGCTGTCAGATAGTAGATCAAGGCAATCATGCTATTTTCAAGTCTACAAAAACAAGCTGGGACAAGCTGTTTGTCTCTGCGCTGTGTAATGTGATGTATGAACATGCGATTATTCACGTGTAGTTACACATTCATCTGGGTTGAGTGAGGAAATGTAGTGAAAGGGATGAGCCAGCCTTTTATTTGACACCAGCTGATGTCAAACATCTGTGCATCTCTTCCTCCATCACTGATAATGAATGGATGGGCGGTGCATGCCTCTCTTCTGCACCGCTGTCACCACTCTGAAGTTCCGGAAAGCATCTGCTCATTAGAGACATGTGAAGTTTGTCCAAAGTGCAAAACTTGCATCATGCTCTGGATCACGGAGATGGCAGCAGGTGTCGGCTGTCTCTTTTATGCAATCATGCTGACTCTGTTTTCTACTCTCATTTAAGCAGACTGCATTTAGAGGATTTTGGAATTGATTTGTTCAGCTCTGAAATGATGCAAAGCTTACATAGCCTCATCTTTTATCTCATTTGTGTTAAAAAGGGACAGAATAGATATTTGCATGGGGAAAGCATTGAGGTATCAGCTTTAAACCTGCTGCAGCTCAGCTCCCGGTACACATAAGCGCAAAGTCATCTGTTGATGCAAACTTATGTGTGTCTTGCAAAAGACTTTGATGTTGGCCATTAGCATGTAGATGCTGAATTTACAGCATTCTTCAGCAAATTTGTTTATATGGTTTCTGCTGCACTTACAAAGCTATATGACTTGGTTTGTGTTTCTCAAACCCTTAAAGGGTTAGTTCACCTAAAAATGAAAATTCTGTCATTAATTACTCACTCTCATGTCTTTCCAAACCCGTAAGACTTTCGTTCATCTTAAGAACACAAATGAAGATCTTTTTGATGAAATCTGTGAGCTTTCTGTCCCTCCATAGACAGCTATGCAACTACCACTTTGACGCTTCAAAAAGTTCATAAAGAGATCATAAAACTAATCCATATAAATTGAGTGGTTTAGTCCAAAATTTTTGAAGAGACTTGATCGCTCTATATGGTGAACAGATTTAATTTAGGCTTTTATTCACGCATAAACATTGACCAGCAAACAAACGGAACTGCTTGACACGTGAGAACAAACCTCTTGCGGAAGCTCAAACATACTGCATAACACACGAGAACAAACCTCAGTGGTTCTCGCACGAGTCAAGCAAACATGCTTGAGCTTCCATTTACCACAACTGATGTGTGAGTTGATGAATGTTTATATGTGAATAAAAGCCTAAATTCAATCTGTTCATCATTTAAAGTGATCGTGTTTCTTCAGAAAATTTGGGCTAAACCACTCAATTCATATGGATTAGTTTCACTATCGTAGTCGTCTATGGAGGAACAGAAAGTTCTCAGATTTCATCAGAATATCTTCATTTGTGTTCGGAAGATGAACAAAAGGTTTAGAACGACATGAGGGTGAGTAATTAATGACAGAATGACAGAACATCCAGAGCCAACATAAGTACCACCTAGTCAAAATGTTCCCAGCATTGGGCAGACTGACAACTCCTTGCAAGTTTAAGAAGTTAAAAATTCAAGATGCAAATTTTACAGTTCAATTCATACACATGGATAATAAATTTGATCTTACAACCTTTCCAATCTGTCTAAAAGCAGTTAGAACTCTTCTGTCTGACTGGTTATAACAGTTTCCATGTTTGAAACTGAATGCTGAACCCAGTCAAAAGCAGACTCTTAAAGCGTTAATGAAATCAAGGACCTTGAAACTTACTTTGAGGTATAACAGAATAATAACATGCCTTTTTGTCAATCATCTCAATTTTTCACCCATTTATTTTTACCTATTCACATTCCAGACTGCACAAGTAGGAATGTAGACTTGATAGCGCTATATATTTAAGCTATATTAAAAATGTATTATATATCAGAAATTAGAAATAAAATACAAATTCAAAATGTCTACATGTTTTAGTACATTTTCAGAGTATCACCTCCCCCAGGTCATCTCATATGACTTAACTCATGTGTGGGTGTAACTGTCTTAGCAGTGTATGCTTGTCAAGTTTCTTTGTTTAATTGTGCCATTAAGTAATGTTTCTATGTGTCTGTAGGGGATGGAGGACACGGAACAGCTCCAGGAGAAGCAGGATAGCCAACAGTCCCTGGTTCTAACCTCGAAGGACCTAGAAGCAAAGAGTCCTCTTATTGAAGATGAAGGTGTGCAGCTAGTGATCAAGGATGAAGATCAACCTGTGGTCCATAACGCATATGAGCATGCAAATGGGAATGTCTTGCCCTCACTTCCACAAGATGGTGCGCCACTCAAATCAGAGGATTGTGACGTGTTTCCTGTTGCTGCCATGCTGCTGCACCACGGTCATCCTCTCCCCAACTCTCACACACCGGACCAATGGCAGCATGGGGTGCTAGAATACAAGGTACCTCCAGGTGCCCTTGCAAACATTGAACAGTCTAGGCCAAAAGAGGGCCAAAACCAGGTGGGAATGGTGCTGCCGACCATAAAGCAGAAACCTGTCGCATCTCCTGAAATCCCACCCGAAAGGGCCGAGCCCACTAAAAAGGAAGAAGCATGCTTCAATTTTAATCCTCTCCTCTACCCTAGGGGTAATCCTGGCATCATGTCCCCATTAGCTAAGAAGAAGATGCTGTCCCAAGTCAGTGGAACAGGACTGCTTAATAATTACCCATATGGACCGCCACCTCCATTGGTCAGTAGGAGGTTGTCCAGCAGTAGTACAGAAAGCTCATCTGCTGGACAGCAGAGCTCCCATGCTCCTTCCACTGCAGAGACCAACATGGTGATCAAACGACCATCAGTTATTCAGCATGCTCAGAGCTTCAAGTCCAGGGGCAGTGAGGACAGGAAGTCCTCAACAGAGGGCTCTCAGAAAGAAGGGTGTAGTGAGGGAGAACCAGTACCCCAGCCACAGCCTACTCCGATAAGAGAGCCGTACATTATGAGGGCCGACCCCCATTCCAGCATGGAGAAATCTGCTGAGATGCCTCGTCCTGGCCAGGCTCCCAGCTTCCTGAGTGACTTTTACTCCTCACCACACCTACACAATCTCTGCCGACAAACAGAGCACCACCTGAGCAAGGAGCAGATAAGCAAGTATCTTAGCAGAGACGTTTACCCTCGAGACTGTGAGACCGCCCAGGGCTTTCCCCCAAGTCAGCATCCCGACAATGTGGGTTTGAATTACTGTGCCCGGCTTAGTCAGAAAGAAAAGGGACCTCCTGCAGAAAGGGTAACAGAGGAGCAACCAACTGATTTGAGCCTCCCAAAATCCTCTCCCCACAAACTGCCTCTTTCCACATCCTCTCTCACTGGCATCCCACATCCCGCAATGCAACAGGACATTAAAAACTCTCCTCTCTTTCAAGCAGGCAACAGTCAGAGCTCAAGCATAGATTACCATCCCAGAGCCTGTCGTGTTACTCCCATGACCGTGTCCACGTCTAAAAAGGTAACTGAACCGAAATCACACAACGGCAGAGGAGAAGAGACCTTGAGCTACAAGATTGATGAGATGGCTCGGCCCATTCTGAGTGCAAAAAGCAGCCCACAGAATATTTGCGCTGCACGGCCACTGAAAAGGAACCTTGAGGATTTGGAGAACGGCCCATCGGAGAAGAAGATCCGGGCTGTGACGCCCTTGCACTGCTCGACGCAAAGAGACGGCCCGGGGAAACCAAGGACGCCGGAAGCTGACAGTGAGTCCATGAAGCCAGCAGAACCTGCTCACGCAGTGCACATCAACGGTTACGTTTCAGATGGCCACAAGATCCCTTTGCACTCCCACCTATTCCAAGGGCTGTATCCAGGGACATTTGTATCTCAGGTACAGGACATGTGTGAAAGCTTGGGCTCCCATGTCACCCCAAGTTTCTCCCATCCACTGCAGTACTTGAAGAACCAAGCTGTTTTGTCACCACTCATGCCCCCCTTCGCCATTCATTCCTTAATGATGCAAAGACAGTTCCTGGCCGCCAATCCCGCCCACATGTACAGGCACCAAGTGGGCACCTCATACGGGGACATTCTGCACCCTGGCCTCTACCCCATGTCGGCCCTTCACCCCCAGCCAGCTTTCAGTCCCCCTCAACTCTCTTCAGTGCACCCCAGCACTAAACTTTCCTAGGTGATGCAGTCTGATATTCCCTGGCTGGATGTGCCCAGCCCAGACTTGATGCTCCCCAGAAAATCCCATCAAGCATGGTCACACTATGTATCCAACCAATAGCAGTGTTTTATAAATGCTTTAACACGGGAGCAGTTATTTCTGTTAATTACTTTCTTGCCACTCAAGTTTATGATTTGCACATTTCTTTGAACAGGGGCCAACTGGGCTGATTGTGGCTTGTTCTCAACGCACTGTTTGAAAGTGTCAGTTGTCTTGTTCGAAAACATGTTGCCTTGGCACAGGTGCCCAAGTGGAGATGGGTATGATGTCCACGGAGGAAAGTCGAGTGACAAATCAGTGCAATGCAACAGTGCTATTTCAGTCCATTCTGAGAGCTCTTTTGTCTGAAACACTATGATACGATAATGCAAGAGCTGCCTGGGTAACTGTTGGACCTTTTCACATTATTCTTGACTGTACGTTTTTTTGTTGCTGTTGTTGTTGTTGTTATTTTTTAAAAATGCAACAGTGTGGTAGTTTTATATGTTTATTTTTCAATCCTACAAGGGTTAAGCAATGAGATATCACATTTGATAAAGACGCAGAAAAAAGACCCGAGTATTGCAGTTAGGTGTGTTACACGGTTACATGTAAATAAAACTAACTAAGCTTTCCTTGAAGGAATCTTAAACGTCAGTGATACAATGTGAAGTAGGCTTCACAAGCTTCTTTGACCACTGTCTGCTGTCCTCCCTTTCAGCTCCTCTCATACCCAGCCAAACTCGCTCCTGTTCAACAGAGCAATGTGGAATGTGTTTGTCAAATGTAGGACTGAGGTGCTTGTACATAACCTTCACAGACTGAACGCATTTTGTATCATGTTCACTTGCTACTGTAATTTCTGACTGCTCTGAACTGCTAGAGAGCGATTTTGGATGGTGAAAGGATAAAATGCAGGACTACTTAAGTGTCAGAAAGTGAGTTTTGTATTTGCTGGTGTACACTTGTGATCGCTTACTCAGAGGACTTTTTATCAGGAGATACAACTGAAATTTAAAACTACATTTGGGGAAAAACATATTTTAGGAGCACTTAGTTAAGCACACACAGGCTTTTCCATCATTTTCTGTTTAAGGATAGTTAACAGTTAAAATTTGTTTCAGATATTGTTATTGAATTTTAGGTCTGTTAAGTGCTGACAGCAGTCAAATTTGCGTCTGTATTAAATGAAGTGTAACACTTGCCAGAAAAGAGGTTTTAATTAAAAGAAGCATGATTTCTTTGCACAAAAGATTTTGGGAAAGTACAGAGACAATTTGAAAAGCAACACAGTACTCCTAGGGGTAATCAATTATATTGTTTTTTTTTTGTTTGTTTGTTTGTTTTTTTTTTTTGTTTTTTTTTTTGATGTATTAGTAGTAGGAACTAAACTTCAAGAAATGTATTTACTCCAAACAACGTTTGGAGTAACACTCAAGGTTGCTATGTAACATTTTGTAATGAGTAATAAACAGTTTTATAACTTAATAGAAGACAACGGTTCATCTACGCATGTTTTCGCACTATTTGCAAAGATATTGTTTTTTTTAACACAAATTCTAGCCAATAGGGGTTGGAAATGTAACGATTTTATATCGTGATTGGTCTTGAAGACATCCATGATCTACTTTTCAAGCGAATCATAGAGATTGTGATCTTTTATGTCCTCATAATAATGTTAAAATACAGCAATGACTTCCTACTAGATGGCTGTGCTGACTGGCCAAATTATATCATGTGTCTTTCATGCGTGATGATGCATTTGAAAAACAATTCAACAGCAGTAGGGCTGTGCGATGAATCAAATTTTAGTTTCCGTTTCGATTTTGGCTTCCAACGATTATGAAAATGTGATAATCAAGATAAAATGATCATTGTGCCGCATGCCGTTCCCTTCCTTTAAAGCGGTGTGCTTTCGCTCCTCCTTAAAAGCCTTAACTTAAAGGGTTAGTTCACCCAAAAATTAATATTCTGTCATTATTTACTCACCCTCATGTCAGTCCACAATCGTAAGACCTTTTGTTTTTGTGCACAAAAAGTATTCTCGTCACTTCATAAAATTAAAGTTGAACCACTGCAGTCACGTCGACTGTTTTGACGATGTCTTTAATACCTTTCTGGTCCTTGAAAGTGTTGATTATATTGCTGTCTATGGACGAGTCAGAGAGCTCTCGGATTTCATCAAAAATATCTTAATTTGTGTTTCGAAGGTCTTAAGGGTGTGGAACGACATGAGGGTGAGTAATTAATGATAATTTTCCTTTTTGGGTGAACTAACCCTTTAACGTCCAAATCAGTCAAATCATGTAACGTGACTTTAAAAATAATTTTTAAAAGCCCATTAAACTGCAAAAGAGACTGATCCCCATCCACTTTGTCTGCGCACGCTGCGAGACGGAGTGGAACACAGATGAGCAAAGTACAGTCAAACCAAAATTTATTCAGACACCTTGAACATTTCATTCATTAATACAGTTTATTCACTTTAGTTTAAAAAATGGTAATAAAATATGACAAGATCTCAGAGTTAAACTGTCAGAAAAAAATAATCTTAATTATGTCAGATAACACTTAAGCAAAACATGGTCAGGTCAAAGTGTCTGAATAATTACTGGTTCCAAATTTTTATTAATTTTACTGGTAGTCGACTGTATTTTTGGGTAAAATATGTCACAGTTTACTTTATTTTGCTATTCTCACTTACATAAATGAACTATAGTTTCCTGCACCCACTAGTAAAAATATATCAAAAATGTCTGAATAATTTTTGGTTTGACTGTATATACTTGAGGTTTCAGGTGCACACCAAAATGGTCAAATATACAAAAATATGTCAAAATGTCAATCTTGGCAAGTATTTACATAAAGACAGTCAGTTATGCCTTAAGTGAATAAACAGTTGGGAAAGAAATTGGATGCATGTCATTATATTAGATCCATGCATTCAGTCTTAAAATCTAATGCAAATACCTGCTGCTGTCTGTCATTCATGTTAAACCAAAGACAAAATCACTCACTGCTCTTGACTGAATAACTTTAGTAGTTTTAATAAGAATCAATGTATATATAATTGATATAGCGAAGACTATGCAGTGTTTTAAAGTTCAACTCAGGGTTACAACTGATTGTTTAATGAAATACTGTGTTTTAAATTGTGCAAATATTTAAGTCCACGGGCTTGTTCCAGACTGGATATTCTTGACAGTACATCTCAAAATTGTCAAGATCGCGATTCAGATCATGCATCATGATTGTTTGATTGGGATATGAAATTTTGGGAAGATTGCCCACCCCTACAAGCTAACTTAAAGGGATAATTCAACCAAAAATGAAAATTCTGTCATCATTTAATCACCCTGATGTTGTTCCAACCAGTATACATTTTTTTCTTCTGTGGAACTTAAAAGAAGATATTTTGAAAAATGTTTCAGTGTTTTGGTAACACTTTACAATAAGGTTCATTAGTTAACTACATTAGTTAACATGAACTAATAATGAACTACATTTATACAGCATTTATTAATCTTTGTTAATGTTAATTTCAACATTTACTAATGCATTATTAAAATCTTGTTAACATTAGTTATTGCACTGTGAACTAACATGAACAAACAATGAACAACTGTGTTTTCATTAATTAACGTTAACGAAGATTAGTAAATACAGTAACACATGTATTGCTCATGGTTAGTTCATGTTAATTAATACATTAACTAATGTTTAATTAATGAACCTTATTGTAAAGTGTTACCAGTGTTTTTTGTCCGTATAAAGAAAGTCAGTGAGGTCCAGTGTTTCGCTGAATGGTCCAAACAGTTGTGTTTCACAGAAGAAAGGATGTCTACAGTTTTGGTACAACATGAGGGTGAGTAAATGATGACAGAATTTTAATTTTTGGTTGAACAACTATCCTTTTAATCTTACATTGTATGGGAAAGAGCAGTGCTCCTCAAAATATCAAAATAAGTCATACACGTTATTCACCTTGGGGCTGAAATGATAAAATTTTAATTTTAGAGTGAACTACTCCTTTAAATGAATCCAATCACTAAACCTATTTCTCTGCCCTACTTTCATACTTTATATCATAACCATTGGCTAGAACTAGTAGAGTACCGGATATTATTATGGATTAAACTATGTTTTAGAAACACATTTTGTTACATATATGTATAGACAAAAATTTGAGCTAATGTTTATAATATAGAGTGACCATGTAGAAATCTCACACTGCCTTGGTACAGTACTCAAACACACACTGAAAAGGCACTAGGACACATCTGCTCTAGTTTACCCTGTTCATTATAATTGTAATGAGCACTGGGAATTTTGTGGCCCCATAATTAGACTGTTTGTCAAGAGCACTTAAAGTGTCTCTTTCAGTGTAAGATTGTCACAGCCAGCTGCGTGCTGGAGGTTAGAGTTCAAACTTGACTGCTCAGACTTCAAAAATCTGGCCTAAATCTTTTAGCTGCTACAGGAATGCATTTTTGCCTTCTTGCTGTAAGGTTAAACAGTGGTCCATTTAAAGCCTTTGCCACTGTTTTACCGCATGATGTGTGTATATATAGCATGCTATGATTTAAAAAGCAGCAGTGGACCAAATTAGACTCCGTATAGTTAACAACTTTATATTTCATGAAACATTTTAATAGATGGCACTATAATAGTTTACTTGTCCCACAGCTGGGCTTTTCTTACAAAAGAGTCAAGGGATTAAATACCATCAAGTTGACCATGGCACAGCAAAAGTTTTTGTTCCACTTAAAACACTTACTAATAAATATTTTTAAGAGAACAAGCTCACCATGAAACAACTGCACTTCATTAAGATATAAAATACACTCCAAATGTTTTCCAAGTTTGTAATACCCCATCTAGTGGTTGAATTAAATATATGGTGAAAGAGGCAACAACATAATTACAGACTGCTGTATGGAATTTTGGCTTTGTGTAGCCCAGAAAAACTCCTCAACACCATCTTAAATCTAAATTATATTACCAGTAGTCCATCTTGCTGGTAACACTTAAAGATATTGTTGATGATGCTGTGGCCAACTTCTGTTTGGGAATGTAATTTAGAATTTGGCCTTGGGGGGGGGGGGGGGGGGGGCGGGGGGGGGGGGTATGATTACAAGAACAGTGCTGGTCCCAATAGCCCCAAACCAACACATGAGGCAAAGTGCCATTAAGTGTTTCTCAAACTCACCAGACACAATCGGCTATTGACTCAGAAGGAAAGGGCATCTGACGCCATCTCTGTTTCCTGCCTTTGAATGTTTCTGCGATTAAAATACACATTTGGTGCAAAACATTTAAAGCCTTGGCTGTACCACAAATTGTTTCCACACTGGAACATTTATACACACACCTCCTATTGAACCTCAAATAACTTTATACATTTATTTTTGATTGACTATTTGTATCCTATATATATCCTATATATATATATATATATATATATATAAAACAGCTTACAGGTGAATAACCAATTACATTGATGTTTAAATCTACATTTAGTGTTACAACAAATAATTGTGCTTACAATTTACTCCAGAGGCCTTATAAAATCTATTGACTTGAAAATTAATCTGAAATGCTTCATTGAATCTAATCAGAGTACGTGTTCACAATCCGAAATGTGCTGGTTTTCCAAGAGGCTTGAGTCTATGCAGCTGAAACATTGTAGTCTACTCCATGAAAACATTAAAACAGAAATAAATCATTTTTTAAAAATGTGCACATAAACCTCTGTATACATAAAGTACATGCACATAAAGACAAATGACTTGTGCATGTTCAGACTCGCCAGTAAAAAATGAAAGGCAAGTGCATAAATGGTGAGAATGTGTACAGTAGAATGTCAAATAAGAATTCAATAAACAAAGAATCATCAGTTTGCTGCATATCTTCTGCAGCACCCTGAAGCAATGCTGTGCTTGAGCAGAGCGCCCCCTGCCAGTCAGACGAGAACACTCTCACTACAGGCAAAAGCATCTAGCACACTTCCTACAGTAGCTAAAACTGGGCTATTCATCAAAGAAAATTATTGCCTTTTTTATACATTGGTTAAATTAAATGACAAAATAAGCACAATTTAAATTGAAAAATTATATAGATCAGTGTTTTTCCACTGATTTTGCCTCAGCAGCCAAGTGGTGAGTACTAAAAAATTGTTTATTGTACAAAAGTTGATCCTCTGAAATTGAGGGCATGAGTTAATTTGTCACTGTGAGTGCAGTGATACAAGAGTTAAATTTTGCTTTTATCAGTATTTAACCAGCCCAATGGGCAATAAGTGTAATGCAGAATGGAGGCAGTTCATTGTTTGCCTGTCCCGTCCTCTCCAGCTCTACCCTCAGCAGCTGTGCTCTGGTAATCTGCTGGCCTGTGCACTATAGAGCCAACTATTCATTTGTTCTGCCCACTACAAAACAATGCTTCACTTCGTGGTTGCAGTTTTTCTAACCTTGTAAATCATAGATCCATAATGTATGGTTTTAAGAGCTTTGTTTAGCTGCACATAACTCATAAGGATAAGTTTAGCTAATATATTTGGCGATAAGGATGGTTAGGTACACTATTGACAGATTAAGTAATTAAAGGGTTAGTTCATCCAAAAATGAAAATTCTGTCATTAATTACTCACCCTCATGTCGTTCCACAACCGTAAGACCTTCGTTCATCTTTTGAACACAAATTAAGATATTTTTGATGAAATCCGATGGCTCAGTGAGGCCTCCATTGCCAGCAAGATAATTAACACTTTCAATGCCCAGAAAGCTACTAAAGACATATTTAAAACAGTTTATGTGACTACAGTGGTTCAACCTTAATGTTCATGCACCAAAAAACAAAATAACGACTTTATTCAACAATATCTAGTGATGGGAGATTTCAAAACACTGCTTCATGAAGTTTCGAAGCTTTACGAATCTTTTGTTTCTAATTAGTGGTTAAGAACGTGGCTTAAACTGCCAAAGTCACGCCCCCTAGTGGTGAACCACTGAAATTTCAAAATACTTATGACGTATCAAAACCTTGTTTACTGAAATTACGTGACTTTGGCAGTTTGATACACGCTCCATTGATTCGAAACAAAAGATTCGTAAAGCTTTTTTTTTTTTTTGGCGCACAAAAAGTATTCTTGTCGCTTCATAACATTAAAGAAACACTCCACTTTTTTTGAAAATAGGCTCATTTTCCAACTCCCCTAGAGTTAAACAGTTGAGTTTTACCGTTTTCGAATCCATTCAGCCGATCTCCAGGTCTGAGAGAGATGCTAACGGTCTAATCAGATTCAATGAACTATGCTAAGCTATGCTAAAAGTGGTACCGCCAGACCCGGAGATCGGCTGAATGGATTCGAAAACGGTAAAACTCAACTGTTTAATTCTAGGGGAGTTGGAAAATGAGCCTATTTTCAAAAAAAGTGGAGTGTTCTTTTAAGGTTCAACCACTGTAGTTACATGAACTGTTTTAAATATGTCTTTAGTAGCTTTCTGGGCATCTGAAGGTGTTAATTATCTTGCTGGCAATGGAGGCCTCAATGAGCCATTGGATTTCATCAAAAATATCTTCATTTGTGTTCCGAAGCGACATTAGGGTGAGTAATTAATGACAGAATTTTCATTTTTTGGTGTACTAACCCTTTAACTAGACAGAATTATTGGCTACCCAGTATCTAAACTTCTCAAAGCAACCCAAAATATACTTCTAAGGGTAATTACCAATCGATTTCAGTGGAAGATGTGGTGTGTTATAGTGAAATATTGTATTTATGAGAAATAGAATGCCATCAGAAGTGTATAAAAGGGCCTAAAACAGAACCTTGGGTAACCTCATATAAGTGATTGGGGCCTAGGCATTAGTTCCCTTTATTAACAGACAACATTCCAGTTTTAAGACTGGGCATAATATCAACGCATTGCTTTATACATTCCAGGAAAATAGCACGAGTAAGCATGTAAAAAAACAGTACTGTGATTTAGCAAAACTACAATGATAGAACTACCAAGCAATTTACAATAATAATATATCACTGCACACTTATGGAGAGTGGCAAACAGTTACCAGTAAAATAAAAAAAAACAAGAAAGTAAAAACATCTTTCTCTATGGACCACATGTTATTAAGATCATTTTGGTCTACACTGAGCGTGCTCTCCAAACATTATTAAATCATATTAGCAGCCAGTGTTGGGGTTGCTTCTAAAACACTCCATCGGTTTGGCTTGCAAAAGAAACTACTTATGAGTCTGTTTGAGTTCTCCAAATATTGACTCAGATCAACCACAGGAAAACCACCAGTCAAAAAGTCACCAAGGAAAAAATAACCTTTTTGTAAACTTTCATGTATTTTGCACAAAATGCTAAAAGGTACATTATTTCTATAATAGAGGATTGGAAGACAATGGAAAACACAGATTATGAATTTTCTTAATCTTCCTATTTTCATATACTTACTGTGATTTGTTTTGAAATATGAATCATAATGTGTTCATCAGAATAATCAAATCCTTTGAGGCCTATTTTAATATAAACTCATAAAAACATTCATTTCCCACCATCCATGATCTTTTGTTCTTCAAGGGATTATTTTGACAAATTTTGATTATAATCTGATTAGATTATTAGATTAGTGATACATGATTGCTCTCAATTTCCTTTATTTCTTAAGGACGTGTGATGTTAATGCAACAGTAGTTAATCATCGGCATTATTGATGCCATTGAGCCGAGCGTCAGTCTCAGCAATGAAAATGGATTAGCCCTCTGGCAAACTCACTGAAATTCATATTTTAAAACATCATTTAGGAAGAAAAAAAGAACAAGGCAAAATGAAGGAGTGTGTTTAATTTTAACACAGTCTTGAATCGAACCAATGCTCCATGATTGATGCTGGTAAAATATTTATCCCGTAAAAGAAACAAATCTGCACAGTTTGGCATGGTACTGTAGTGAGCCAGCGGTTTCAACCTTCGGTCAAAGTCAGAACACTCACTGCTCTGTCCAGCTGCTGAAATGTTTCTCTGTTTGAGGATATGTGTAGGAAGCATTACTTTATACAGCTTCTTTTTAAAAACCATACTCTTTATAAGCCATTTCCCAAGCCAGATCTACCAATACACTACTTTTTTTAGGTAAAATTTAAATGATTAACTTAAAGACACCTAATGTAAAGGGTGACCAACATGGTCATTGCTAATATTGTTGTTTTACCTTATTATTATTAGTAGTAATAGTAGTAGGAACTCTGTAATTTGCACCTCAACATAACAATGTACCTGGAAAAAAAGGAATCTGCTTCATATAGAATAAAACAGGTTTTTCTAGAAGGCTGGTGTGTTTGGAGATCATATTTCTCTAAAGTACTAATTTAATTATGCTACCATTCAAAAGTTTGGGATGAGAAAGATTTTTTAAATTGATTAAGAGTGACGGTAAAACTTTTACATTAAATATTCCGATTTCAAATAAATGCTGTTCTTTTGAACTTTCTATTCATCAAAGAATCCTGAAAATAATGTATCACGGTTTCCACAAAAATATGAAGCAGCACAAGTGTTTTCAACATTGATAATAATAAGAAATGTTTCTTGAGCACCAAATCAGCATATTAGAATGATTTCTGAAGGATCATGTGACACGGGAAGACTGGGACTGCTGAAAATTCAGCTTTGTCGCCACAGGAACAAATTACATTTTAAACTAGCTTAGATTAAGATACACTTATTTTAGATTGTAATAATATTTCACATTATTGCCATTTTACTTCATTTTTAGCAAATAAATGCAGCCTTGATGATCATAATAGTACCATAATAGGACAATAGGATCATAATGTCAAAAACATAAAAATCTTACTTTTGAACAGTGTGTCAAACATTTTAATTTTCAGTGTGAACTATGCAAAATGTACAGTGGCTATAGCTTCATGCAGGCTCTGAATGTGCAGCAATGGGACATGGACATGGGAGCAGCCTGACTCCAGAGCTGTTTTTGAATCATTAGGTAAAGCCCAGAGGAAGACAGAGTGAAGAGGCCAGAGGGAAACGCTCAGAGGCAGGGCTGGATTAATGGCTCTGCCTCGGAGGAGGCTCGTGTACAGCGAGGAGTAATTAAACAAGCTTTAGGAGATGCATTCATCAGTCAGTGAGGGTCTTACCTGCTGATTCAGGATCCTTCACCAGTCTACCTGATAAGAGAAATGACACCAGGACCCACGACTTCCTGCCTGAAGGGAAACAAGATTGATGCATATAAACACAAGATACAGTGAGATTTGTCACATAAAAGAGTAAACCCCTCATCCCCATCATCCTCTTATTTAAAAAAAAAAAAAAAATGGTAATAGAGGCGTAATCATTCTTTATAATAACTAGAGTAACGACAAAATACAACTTGAAAGGATTTAGACACATTTACACTAGTGTTGGGGAACTAGTGATGTCAGAACCCTGTAAAAAAAAATCATCATCAAAAAAAACAAAGCAAAAAAAAAGAATAAAACTGGCAGCTGTGGTTTCCGCCACTGAATAAAAAATAAAAAAGGTAAGTGCGACTTATCTCACAGTTCTGGCTTTCTCGCAATTCTGTCTTTTTTTCTCATAATTGCGTTGCATAATTGCAATTTCAAGTTGTAAAGTCAGAATTGTGAGATATATACAATTGCAAGTTATAAAGTCAGAACTGTGAGATATAAACTCGCAATTGTGAGAAAAAAGTCAGAATTGAGAGGGGAAAAAAATTATTTCTCGCAATTTTGAGTTTATAACTTGCAATTCTCACTTTACTTTTTCCCAACTGTGAGTTTAGATCTCGCAATTCTGAGAAAATAAGTCAAAATTGTGAGATAAAAAGCCGCAATTACTTTTATTTTTATTTAGGGCTGCACGATTTATCACACGATACGGAAAATAACATTTAACTTAAAGGGTTAGTTCACCCAAAAATAAAAATTATATAATTTATTACTCACCCTCATGTCGTTCTACACCCGTAAGACCTTCGTTTATCTTCGAAACACAAATTAAGATATTTTTGATGAAATCCGACGGCTCAATTTCAAAATTCGCCCATCACTAGATATTGTTGAAAAGTCGTTATTTTGTTTTTTTGGTGCACAAAAAGTATTCTCGTCATTTTATAATATTATGGTAGAACCACTGTAGTCACATGAACTGTTTTAAATACGTCTTTGGTACCTTTCTGGGCACTGAAAGTGTAAATTAACTTGCTGGCAATGGAGGCCTCACTGAGCCATCGGATTTCATCAAAAAATATCTTAATTTGTGTTCCGAAGGTGAACGAAGGTCTTACGGGTGTGGAACCAGTGGCGTGCACAGACCTCCGCGAGGGCAGGGGCTCAATCGGGGGTGGGTGTCGATTGTTCTCCCGCGGTAGAAATCGCGTTCCGGGGGGGCAGAAATGGGAACGCAGGGGCACCGCGATGCGACGCGACCACAAAGGGCACTTTCACTTTCTCGATCAAAGGGGCAGGGGGCAGGGGCAGGGGCAGGGGCTTAAGCCCCCCTTTGAACGCAATTATCGCTTCAACACGATTATTGCTTAAACGCGAATCTTAGTGCGATTATGAAATTGCAAAGGCTGCTATTAATTTTTTTATGTGCAGCTTGTAAACGAATTATGGCTTCAAATGCTAATCAATCTGAAAGCACTGAGTCGCTTATAATGTACATTTGAAAAAGCAAAATGCGTCAAATATATTTCCAGACATGAGAAGCATTTATTACCATCTTGTCCAACAAAAGACAACATTTAATAACGTTTTTACTCCAAACTCACTTCATAACGACAGCTGAACATCCTTCTGTGAGATGATGTGGCTTCTTACACAGAATAAGGCAGTCGTGTGTTTATTAGTCATGTTTAATCAATAAAAGCTTTCAATCTTCTTCTGTTTATTCAGCAACAGCGATATGATGTGTGTTATCTTCTTCTGCGGCAGGGCATATTTCAGTCTCGCATATTTGGAGTTTCTGCGCATGAGCGCCCTCTGGCTTTCAGATGGAGAAGCATTTACTATTGATCGCAGAGCCGTGTTGTGACAAGCTGCGCATAAAATAATCTCAGCCTTTGCCAAATCGCGTGCGGTTTAATCGCGATAAATCGTGCAGCCCTAAGCTTAGTTAACAGTATTTTACTGTAAAATTACATGAAATGTAAGCTACGGGAACTTACTATTAACCAATTAACAGGTTTTTACTGTTGCATTTTTTGAGTCTTTTACAGTTAAAATTACAATCATTTTTTACAGTGCAGAATCCAAAATATAAAAAAGACAACAGATAATTTCTGAAAAAGTAAACATATTTCAAAAGGCTCTGTTATTGTTAAAATTTAAAAAATGGTTAAATTGTTAATGTTTTGTGAATTCAATTGATCAGACATCCTTTTTGAGAATTAAAATTTAATTAAACCAAACAGTATTAAAGAAAAATTCAAATAAAAAGCAGAATTGGGGGAAAAAATAAGACAGATTTCATAGGGGGCCCTAACTATAGTGTTATTCTTTATTTGTGAAGGCTCAGTGTATCGCACAGATCAAAAGATCATTGAATACTGACTGACTTCCTTTCCTGACTCTGCCATTGATTTTTAAACAGAGCTGTACTGTCAAAGAGAACAGAAGACATGAACTTTGGTTTTGATCATGATTCCCTTGACATCCGTTAACCCTGCTCCCTCACATCCTGTCTTTCTCTTTCTTAAATATAGCCTCATTATCTCCCACTGTATTTTAAGATGCATAAAATTATTCTTGAAATTGCTACAACACACATGTAGACTCTTAATTATTTTTGCTCATAAAGAGCACTACCTAAACACAAGCCTTTGATAATTTGCTATCTCAATATATCAAATAACAAATTTGGGGTTATATTTAGTACAGAATATAAGGCAAGGAAATTTTCACAATATAATGACCTGCCTTTTAATCAGGCTTACTTGTAAATCAAGGAAAATTTATTTCTATAGCGCTTTTTGTAATGCACGTAATTTCAAAGCAACTCGGTTATTTATTTATTTATTATTTATATATTTAATATGTATTATTCACTTCTGGTACAGACCGTAATTGAATCTTAAAATGTTATTATTCACATGAATAATTCATAATTAGGACTCCAGCTTTTGATGTTTATGAAGGTTTTCAGGACATTCTAGATCTGCTGTCTCTCTCTTTTTTTCATTAGTTGAAGATATTTTGCCACACATTTGAGTGCCTCCCCCAGCAACAAGAGCACAGAAAGCACAAAGGCCACTGCATGAAGATAGAACTGCAGTCTTAGACGTATTGAAAACCTGACCATCAGAAAGTACAGCTTGCTCTGGCCTTTCCTGTGCAGTGCAGTGGTTGAATCCATTCTGCTGTCTAGGCGTACTTTCACATTCTGTACCTGACCGTGTTCCAACTATAGACTTTAAACTGGATTGGTACATTTGTCCTAACGGGAAAAGTCTATACAAACAAAATGAAAATAAATAATAATAATAATATGTACATATGCATCTCTTTCAATAAACTTAAAATATATTGTTTTTATAGATATAATCAACAACTTTAAATGAATAGTTTTATATTTCATCATTGTTGTTTTTATTATTTCATTCGCACTGCTTCATGGGATTGTGGTTCTCTCAGTCTTTGTCTTTTTGTCCGAGTTTTTGCTTCAAATAAAAGTTTGTAATGTTGTGATTCACCTCGTAGCTGGTTGATTTGGTTTTTTGGTTTATAACACCGTAATGAAGACTTTTTTTTAAATCCCTATGAGAAAAATGAATGGAAAAAAATACTTCTGGAACCAACACCGCTGAAAAACTCACTAATGCACTCTCTAGACCTTAATGCTGCCTTCACATGATATCGGAATTATCGTAAATATGAGTTTCCTAGTTGAAATTGGACATGAACAAGTCATATTCACTAGGAAACTCAGAGTTTCCGAGTTGGGCGTGCCACAAAGAGGAGAACAATTGCTGCTGTGACTGGTATTCTTTTCTTTATTAGTCAGAATTGTGAGATATATTAGTCAGGCTACATCGCCTTGTCTTGTCCTTAAAATAGTGCATATTTACATATGAATAACCATTTGAAACATCAGCAAAAATAGCCTGCATTTGACTGAAATTCCAGAATCGTCAGCAAGCTGTCTGTTTATATGGTTGTTGTCACCGAAATGGATGCTAAATAATTTGGCTTTAAAAAGATTTCCTCAATAAATAGGCAAGAATATACCTGGTGTCTTCCATGATTCCTGTTCTTTCAGAAAACAAAGCACTTGAACGTGATAAGCTCGTAATCACAACTTCAGAAGGAGTAGGAAATTTCCGATAGCACATCAACACCATGTCATAATTACTGTATAGAACTCTTTAGAGGATGACGAGCTCCAAAGAACTAGAGTAATTACAAGTTTTCTGAGAGCTCCGATTTTTGTACCACATGACCACTGTGCCACCTGACCGCTGCAGATTCATATTTCTGGTGGTAGTATTGCCATAGAAACACTTAATTCCGAGGATGAGAGCAGCTCCGATTAGAACGTATTGTGTCATCATCTCGTAATTATGGTAATTTTGATGTATAGTGAACACAGCATTAGTCAGGTTTGACGCCGTATTGAATTTTATGAAGATGAAAACTAGGCTGTGAAGGATAATAAATGTAAAAAAAAATTACATTTATTCATTTAACAGACGCTTTTATCCAAAGTGACTTACAAATGAGGAGAAAAATACAAGCAATCAAATCAACAACAGGGAAACAACATGCAAGTGCTATGAAAAATAAAAACTAATGCACTCTCTATAGAGTCTAGACCTTAATGCTGCCTTCATGATATATGTTTCTTCATTTGATTTGTTTCCTAGTAGAAAATTGGATATGAACAAGTCATATTTACTACTAGTATTATCTACTCTGAGATAATTTTGATACCCGAGTTTCAGAGTTGGGTGTGCCACAAACCTTAAAAATGGCAGAGGGGAGAATGATTGCTGCTCTGACTGTCACTAGTATTCTTTTCTTTATTAGTTTTTTTTTTTTTTTCATAACAGTTACATCACCTTGTCTTGTCGTTAAAGTAGTGCATATTTACATATATGAATAACTATTTGAAGCATACTGTATGTTTTATACACAGCAAAAATATCACACTGTACACACAGAAACACTCAGGAGCACAGAAACTTGTATAAATAGAGAGTAAAGTACAAAAATGTGTGTTAGAACTCTGTATAAAAAAATTGGCGCTGTATATAAGTTGTTTATTGTGTTTGAATTGGTTTGAGTATGGCACTTACTGCTTGAAGACTAACTACATGCAACTAAGTGAACTAACACTAAACCAATTCCTAACCCTGACCTTATAGTAAGTACATGTTATTAAAGGGTTTGTTCACCCAAAAATGAAAATTCTGTCATTAATTACTCACCCTCATGGCGTTCCACATCCATAAGCTCTTCGGAACACAAATTAAGATATTTTTGATGAAATCTGAGAGGTTTCTGTCTCTCCATAGAGATCCAACGCAACAACTGCAAGGTCCAGAAAGGTAGTAAAGACATTATTAAAGTACTCCGTGTGACTCCAGTGGCTTAAACTCAAAAAAGCAACGTGAGTGCTTTGTTTGTGCAAAAAAACAATTTACCACTTTACTTACAAAAATATCGATCTGCAATGTGCGTTCACGAGAGCTTCATGACGCATGCGTGTTGTGTTCAGACTCGCGCGTCAACTCAACGCACATGCGTGAGTGTTTGCGAGAGCATCACGACGCATGCGCTTTGGATAATATTATTTTGAAAATAAAGTGGTAAATTAGGTGTTTTTTTTCTGTTTGTTTGCACGAACAAAGCACTCACGTCGCTTAATAAAATTGAGTTTAAGCCACTGGAGCCACATGGAGTATTTTAATGTCTTTTTCTAAGCTTTCTGGACCTTGCAGTTGTTGCGTTGGATCTCTATGGAGAGACAGAAACTCTCAGACTTCATCAAAATATCTTAATTTGTGTTCCGAAGATGAACGAAGGTCTTACAGATGTGGAACGACATGAGGGTGAGTAATTAATGACAGAATTTTCATTTTTGGGTGAACTAACCCTTTAATATTAATCAGCACTGTAACAAGGACACCTTAAAATAAAGTGTAACCAATCAATTAATCTGTCATTTGACTTAATATTTTACATTAATGACACCTTTAAAAATTTTTTTAATTATATCAGATATATGTTACATATTCAGCAAAAATCAGATGACCAGTAGTGGGGAAAAATGCTCCCTTTTATGATTTCCATTTATTTATTTATTTTTAATAACTTGAGCTAGTGCAAATTCACATTATATGTGCATTTTTCCACCTCCAGTATATTGGACTGTTGTGCAGTCATGATTTACTTGTTTATACAATTATGAGAAGGAGATTTGTTTGCATTATGGTAAATTATTATCTTAATAATATTTTTTTGTGTTAAGCAATAGGAGAGACTGTAACTCAGTGGTTTTATCTTTATCTTTAACCATGGTGGTCATGGTTAAAATATACATACATAGCAAATATGTGTATGTGTCATCAGAATTCATTGATACTTTTGAATGGCCATCAATGGAGAAATGTGTTTTTAGGAACAAGATGGTGTAGAGACTAACTAACCGAATCATAACTCATAGTTTAAGACAGGACCTAGGTCTCCATAATGTTTACTGACTGACTGCAAAAGCATTCAGTTGAAAAATCATTTTTAGCACTTTACCATTCTGCCATTCTTTTCATCCAGTTTTGGTGATCTCTATATACACAGGTCATTTATAAAAGTATACAAATGGTTTCTTTTAGCTTTTAACAAACAAGCTCAAGACAAATAAAGCATAATGATTTGTGTTGTTAAGATCTATATGTGTATGTGCGTTCTGAGATACATCCAGTGATATGTGGGGTAATCATGTCAAGTCTTATTGCCTGCCAAACTGATAAACAATTTTATTTCAACAGCTAAATCATCAGTGGTGTCTCCTGGAAATTTGTTGTAAATCAACCCTTGAATTATATTTAATCACTGCAAACATTCTCCCCACAGAAAAAAAAAAAACACAAACACACACACACACACACACACACACACTCTTGTACATCTATCTTTATGAGGACATTCAATGCAATCTATAGCTCCTTACCCTAACCTTATCCCTAAAACCAGGTCATGACCCTCAAACAGGGGTCTCAGAAAGTGAGGACCGGCCAAAATGTCCTCATTTTACTCTCTTTGTCCTCACTCCGATGGTCTA
Organism: Ctenopharyngodon idella; assembly: GCF_019924925.1. Lineage (NCBI taxonomy): Eukaryota > Metazoa > Chordata > Actinopteri > Cypriniformes > Xenocyprididae > Ctenopharyngodon > Ctenopharyngodon idella. The sequence goes on from NC_067231.1 coordinate 6,470,251, forward strand.
AAACTCAAACTGTTTCTCACAACAATAGTTGTACAAATACACACACTAACAGGAAATACCAAAGTGTGATAGGTCAGAATGGATGTATACATTGCTTGACTCACACAGTAAAACTCATGATTGACCTTCTCGAATTCATAATAAAATGCAAAACAGCGAACGGCAAATTAAAGTATTATGACTTATATTGTAAGTGTTTATGTTGTTGTTTCTACTTTAGAATATTTAAATATGTAAAGTGTAAGATATTTTGAAGTCAAACCCCTTAACAGTGTCCTTTGAAATGGTGTTTTTACAGAACATATCACAACAATCATATCTGAGAAAGTAATGTTCCTCTTACAAGCCATACTATCGCAATATCTGATGATCTGTACACGAAAAATGTTCTGCCGCTGTACATTTTTCCATGAGCATAATGCTGCATGCTCACAGAGGGGTAACGTGGGAAGACATATGGATCCAATCAGGAGAGAGTTCCCTTGGGGGTCCGCGCATGCCCCGAACTGCTGCAACAAAGGCACTGTCCCACATGTTTGAAATGGGATGTAGGAAATCTGCGACTGTGAAATGGATCTGTGAAAGGAATGGATCATGCTTCTCTCCAGGCATAAATAACGTCACGCCCCACCCTTCTTTGAAATGGAAATATTACCCACAATCCTCAAATGAAGGTTTTCATCATATGGGTTAAGCCCACTGGAGAGCTGGTTAGGGAGTTGATTATAGTCTGTCCACAGTACTGTCTGGTTAGCTATATTTTTTCGATCCAATGCAATTTTTGAATAGTGATGACCATGACAAATACCGTAAAAACATCACTGAGATTTCTGATAAATAGCCTTGCATCACATCTATCAATTCTTCAACCAGTGGGTTTCTTTTGCATCACTAGATGGCGTTATTTACCTGTTTAAAACCACTCTTTATCTACGTCTGTGCAGCTGTGGTTTTCATTCATTCAGTCAACATCCCATCCAGCCACAAACAAGATCTCACATGTTTGACAGAAATATACAAGGCAAAATCTCAGAATCTGTTAAATAATAACAGAGTGTAATTACAGTTATTTTTGTAATTCCCCTCAAGGCTTTGGGGATTTGGAGTCTTGGATCTAACACATGTGTTTTGGAGAACCGCCTTTGTTCATTCCTTTTGGACTTTGGAAAATGTGAGACAGCCAAAAACCAAACACATTTATTTCTCATTCTTACTCTCCCTTTCATCTGGGCCTCTTTTTGGCAATAAACTCTGTGTTTTATATTACAAACAGATAGATTTACAATATTTAAATGTCATCTTTTTTAATGTAGTTTAAAAAAAACTGGGATCTTTCCCTTGTGAAAAAGGACACTTTAGCATACTTTTAAAATGAGTACTTATTATGGAAATAATGTTCTTTAAAATAATATACTCAAGAGTGAACTGAATGTAATGTTTTCGGACACCTAATTGCATGTTATTTAAAATTGACTGAAAATGAATTCTAGTTTAAATTTATATTATATGTGATTAGTTGAACTTTAGAGTGTTTTGACCCACTTAAGTAGGACTTTATTTCACAATTACTTCTATTGTCTTTGAAATATTGTTAAAGGGTTAGTACCCTCATTTCGTTCCAAACCCAAGACTTTCGTTCATCTTTTTGGTTTATTTATTGTTCATCAAAATCAATTTTATTAAGCAACATGAGTTCTTTGTTTGTGCAAAAAACATAATTTATCATAATTCCCCACAAATATTAATCTCCAATGCGCATTCAAGAGAGCATCACGACATGTGTGTTGTGTTGACATGAGTGTGGACGTTGTTTTACGCGAACAAGATTAATATTTTGTAAATAAAGTGGTAAATTGTGTTTTTTTGCGCAAAAGCACTCATAAAATTGAGGCGAAACCACTGGAGTCACATGGATTACTTTAATGATGTCTTTACTACCTTTCTGGGGCTCGAAAGTGGTAGTGGCGTAACTGTCAATGGAGGGACAGAAAGCTCTCAGATTTCATTAAAACATCTTCATTTATGTTCTGAAGATGAACGAAAGTCTTACGGTTTGGAATGACATGAGGTTGAGTAATTAATGACAGAATTTTCATTTTTGGGTGAACTATCCTATTAAGGTTAACTAAAATGTACTTTAAAGTAATTTCTATTGTAACTTGATGTCATCTATTAAAACATATTTGCAATTACCTATTTGTAATGAAGTTACAGTTTAGATATTTAAAATATATTAAATTTAATATTAAATAACACACAATAGTAAATTATAATCACTTATTTTATATGTGCTGTAGTATGCTAGTCTACAAATCAAAATAACTGTACTTAGAGCACAACAAAAAGTTATTAAAACAATAATTTAAAATGTAATTTAAAGTAAAACTTTTAATTTGACATTACAAAATGCACTTTTTAAGTGTGTTAAGAAACAGAGTAGTAGAGAGTACTGTCTTTAAGTACCCTTAAAGGGACAGTTCACCCAAAAATGAAAATTACGCCATGATTTACTCACCCTCAAGCCATCCTAGGTTTATATGACTATCTTCTCTCAGACAAATACAGTCTGAGTTATAATAAATAATGTCCTGGCTCTTCCAAGCTTTATAATGGCAGTGAATAGAGGATGAGATTTTGAAGCCCAAAAAGTGCATCCATCCATCATAAAAGATATCCGTACAGCTCCAGGGGGTTATAAAGGCCTTCTGAAGCGAAGTGATGCATTTGTGTAAGAAAAATATCCATATTTAAAACTTTAAAAGCTAAAATAACTAGCTTCCGGCAGACGGCCGTACGCATTGATTTACAGCGAAAGAGTGAACTCTGACCCGACGCATGACGTACTGATGAACACGGAAGCGCAGAGGAGAGAGCAAAACATTGGTCACGAATTAGAAGTCTAAAATGAGAATTTTTAAAGAGAAATGTTGGAGGATTTCGATTTAAGAGAAGAGGAGCTTGTGTTTGTTGCCCAGCCCTATTTGTTTGAACAGCGAGAGTCGTCAAAGCTTACAATACTCCTACTTTGTGTTAGGAGTAAAAAGGTTAGTCTTTTGGTATGAATCGATGTGCATACGGCTGTCTGCCGGAAGCTAGTTATTTTTAAATATGGATATTTTTCTTGCACAAACACATCGCTTCGCTTCAGAAGGGCTTTATTAAAACCCCAGAGCTGTGTGAATATCTTTTATAATGGATGGATGCACTTTTTTGGGCTTCAAAATCTCATCCTCTATTCACTGCCATTATAAAGCTTGGAAAAGCCAGGACATTATTTAACATAACTCAGACTATTCGTCTGGAAGAAGAAAGCCATATACAACTAGGATGGCTTGAGGGTGAGTAAATCATGGGGTAATTTTTATTTTTATGTGAACTATCCCTTTAAGTGGCCTTTTATTTCATTAAAATTATATTATCTGCAAGTATAGTTTTTTTCAAATGCACTTTCAGTACAATTAAGAGTACTTCTGGATCATGTGGAATTCAAGTTTAATCTCACATACTTTCCTGAAAATGACAGGAATATTACAATGTATTTCTTGGTGTTGATGGTGTGGTGTTTACAGGTGAGCTCAGTTGTATGAACAGGCCTGTGTGAAGCACTGGCAGTCAGCAAAAGGAACTCTTCATCACCACATGGCTCTTTTACAAGGCTTCTCAATTCAGGGCATGAAGTGCTTTCCCACACTGTACACCACAATGTCAGCTTTTATTGCGCCTCTCTTTGATTGGAGATGAGAAGGACGCAGAGTTTTGCAGATGTCAAGGTACATTGCTGTCTGTCCCTAAAGGTTGCGTACCTCTTACAAAGGGTCACTCTCAAAGATCCAGATTTCCAAACGCTGACAACAAAGAGGCCATAACTGTGCCTCAGCAGAGCTGGGGAATAAATGGGGAAGTCTTAACAGAAATGCCATTGAGTAAGACTGCCTGGAAATGTCACAATGTAATAAGAGTGTTTGTTATTTGTGGTCATTTCATACAGGCTTGGCAGCACATCTGAGGGAACCTTGGAAAACATCTAGATCTGAGCTTCTTGCAGTAATGGCCCTCTTCAGTGCAGTGTCTGCCTCTTTATACCCCCAAGTCTCTGTCATTGTTCATTGTTTCCTCAGTTGTCAGACTGCACATTTTAAAATGTGCGCTTACGTTACTACCCCCTACAAAAGTATGCAAAAATACAGCCCAATACTGTGTTAATATGAAGAAATAATTTTTCACAGGTGTTGTACATGTATTTTGAATTACACCTTGAATTGCATTGTGTTGTGTTTTAGATTTGATGGAAATTTACAGAAAATTTGGTAATTTTCTGCCAGAAATTAGTCAGTTTTTCTGATATTATAATGTATCATGTTCTTATTTAGAAAGCCTATATTCTATATGGTAATCTATTGTGGCTTGAACCACAATACTGTGGCTTGTGGCCACAATAACACCCCTGCATTTGGGTTTGTGGATGGCGCTGGAACCTTTTTGGGTAGCGTTTGCCTCATAGACATGCTTTCTGTGGCTCCTTGTGGAATCGATCTGCTTCCTGTTGAGTATAAATTAACCACTAAGCATAGATAGACCTAAAGTTAAATGCAGAAGGCAGCTGATTCTTATATGACGGCCACAGGAATGTCACTGTACTAACACACATGCAGAACTGTCCAATCTGTGTTGTTTTGAGTGGATTCCAGAAAGCATATTCCAGTGCTATATTAGTGATATTTGCCAAGGCAAGCACCACTATTATTATTGCCCATAAAAACCCACCTTAAAGGTAGAGTAGGCAATTTGTTTAACCCTTTAGAACCTAAAGCTAAAATAGCTCGTTTTTTTTAACATATTATGTTTTTTTTTTTATTATAAAATTCAAACAATGTGCTATCTTCAAGTGCAAGGTGTCTTTTTTTCAGAAAACAACTGGCTTTCAATAAATTACAGTTATTGGCCATTAATATATATGGTGATTTTGTCAAATAGAATTTAAATAGATGAAAAAAAAAAAAAAACCAAGAATAAATTTTCTGATTTTTATTTAGAAAAAAAGAGAGAAAAATGATGATCGAAAGAATCTAACACTTCAAACTTGAAAATTCAACTATATATATCTACATATATACAAGTCTTTTTGTGACACTTGGTTGCACAGTTTTCATTCAGGAGAATTTTTTTTCATACACGCATACATATACAACATATGCACGCATACATGCATGCATACATTTACCGCACGGACACATTATACAGATGTACACACCAAATGCGAAATGCGAGTCTCACTTAGCCTCCTCCCAAGTCTTATCAAAAATCCTCCCAATCGACTGTGTACTCCTTCGCCATGTTTTTGTTTGTTTCTTCTATTATTTATGCGATCCAAAACTCCCTAAACTGCCGCGCTCCATATCTCTCTATTCAAATCCTCCTTCCACCCGCTCTCCCCGAAAGCGGCTGCCATTTGCTGACGGAAATTACCGTAATAACCCATATAAGCCCATGTTGTCTTCTGTCTGTAGCAATTTGAATTATTACGATAGCGCAAATGGTTCAAGAGTTACGGTAACATGAATACAGCTTGGTTGGATGTGTCGCCGACAACACATCCGGTTTTAAAGGGTTAATAATCACTTTTTATTATACTGGTTGAAACTCTCTTCACATCCTGATAGCAATCAATCATAGAAGTCTAAATATTATGTATATACTATATATCTTCTGTGGAAGTCTCAGAACCAAAAAAATGTTCGTCCAATCATTGCATTCGGTCTGATGATACTATGTCCTGTCTGCTTGTCAACATATGTATTTCCATACCTCTGCGCACCCTGCTCACGCAGACATCACACATCATCGGTGCGTTCTGTAAGGTTATACAGAGTTGTAGACAGACAGTCACCGAGAGACACAAAAAACAGCAGCCACCTTTTACAGTTCATCCTGAACCAAAACAACAAGCTTATGCTGTGTTCACGCCATGTCATAACCATAATTACGAGATGGCAACCCGTGAGTGTGTTATGTGTTTTTATGTCAACACTATCAACGCCAAAATGAATCTGCAGCAGTCAGGTGGTACAAAAACTCTAAGTTGTTTACGTTCATTATTATTGTAATGTTATGTGCTTTGAGACATGACATAACTTAACGCCGTCTCTCGTGTTCATGTGTTTTGAAGGTGTGGCTTTGGAGAGCTCTGAAGGGAGGGTGGGCTCTCATGCTTTTAAAGCTAGCTTGCTATTGCTAGCTACTCCGAAATTGCCTACCCTATCTTTAATACTTGTTGAGTAAGCTATTATTTTCTAAGCAATCAGACTTAAAAAAAAAAATGTAGGGCAGGACTTGATTTTGTGCATCGGGAACAAAAGCGCTTTTAACCCAGGTTATTGTCATTCAAAACACCGCTTTTAACTCGGGGTAAAGAAATGTTTCACACTTGTAATCCAGGATTATGAAACCCTGCTCTGAAGCAGGGTTAGCAGTGCTTTCGTGGTGCCAAACTTGTACAGTGTGAAACGATATGAATGAAGAAGAGACCGTTTAATTCTTACCGTTATAGTCCAAAATGTCCATTCACTATACACTTGAGAGTACAGTCGGCAATACGAGGATGCGCAATGCTAGAGCTTTTACGTAAATAGGTTGCGTGCTGCGTTCATCCAATCAATGACACTGACACCGCAAATATGCAAATAAGAACATTAACCCAGGGTTTAGGAATGTACAGTGTGAAACGTCATCTTATGAATACCCATGATTATTTGTTAACCCTCAGGTAAATTATGAGCAGTGTGAAACATGACGTGTGATAACCCAGGATTCCATTTACCCAGGGTTTAGAATGACCCAGGGTTAAAGGGTTAGTTAACCCAAAAATGAAAATAATGTCATTTATTACTCACACTCATGGCGTTCTACACCCGTAAGGCCTTCATTCATCTTCGGAACACAAATTAATATTTTCAACAATATAGTGATGGGCAATTTCAAAACAATGCTTCGGAGCTTTACGAATCTAATCAGTGATTCGGATCTCCTATCAAATGGCTAAACTGCTGAAATCACGTGACTTTGCCGCTCCAAGTCAATGATTCGATTCGTAAAGCTCCGCAGCAGTGTTCTGAAATCGGCCCATCACTATATTAAGGTAGAACCACTGAACTCACATGAACTTTAAATATGTTAATAATAATTTTTAAGTATGTTTTTAGTATTTTTATGGATCTTGAGAGAGGAAATGTCATTGCTTTGAATGCAGGCCTCACTGAGCCATCGGATTTAATCAAAAATATCTTAATTTGTGTTCCAAAGATGAACGAAGGTCTTACAGGTGTAGAACGACATGAGGGTGAGTAATAAATGACATTATTTTCATTTTTGGGTGAACTAACCTTTTAACTATTTGAAGTGTAAAAAGACCTAAAGAGGGATCGTTGCTATAGAGGATGGGGAAGTTATTTTGATTAAAGCTTATATAGGCACATGAATTTAAAATATATATATATATATATATATATATATGCACAGATCATTTATATCATTATAAACACTGCAATGTTCCATAAAAAAATAAGAATTGTCAATTTTGATTTGATGCATATAGACTCGCATTGATTTACCACAGTTATCAACATTGCAAATCTAGTAAAGTTATATTTGCTGTCATCTTCCTTTCACCACTCTAGGAGTTTACCCAACTATGATGACTTCTGCTTCTGAGAACCCCGGAAATGTGAAAAGGGTTCATCACAGTCATTTAGTAACCACACGGAACACCTTAGTAACCACTTAGCAACCACTTCTCATGGCAGTGAGTTTTGCACAGGCAAACCCCACTCACATTTCTTTAGGAAAAATGGGGGGGGAAAATGTATACAGTAATCTGACATCAGGTATGCCTCAGTGCTCAAGGCTATTTGCATCAGTATTTACATCATTTAAATTTGCCTGTGCAACATTCAAATTTAGTTTTGTTTTGTATCTGTATATTTTTTATGCTCAGATGACAAAAGTGTGTCATATGTGCTTGGGATTACTAAGCAGAAACTTTGGTTGGAATAATGTGTCACACTGTAAGTTGCACTAGTTCCCATAGCTTCTTTTGAATATGGCAACATTGAGGTCACGGGTTTGATTTCCCAGGGAAGCATGAGCTAATAAAATGTATTCTTTGAATGATTAATGCTTCGCATCTGCCAAATGCACCCTTGTGAAAAAGTGTAAAAAATAAAAAATGTAAAATTAAAAGTTTCACTTTAAAGTATTATGATTTAATCAACTTTTGTCGTGCTACCTATCTTGATGTGTTGAACAAAATACTACAGCACATAAAGTACTTGATTATAATTTTAACTGTAATGTGTTATTTAATATTATTAAATATTATTATTATTAAATTGCAACTTCATCGTTACAAAAAAAAAAACTTACATTAAAGGGATAGTTCAACCAAAAATGAAAATTTGATGTTTATCTGCTTACCCCCAGGGCATCCAAGATGTAGGTGACTTTGTTTCTTCAGTAGAACACAAATGATGATTTTTAACTCCAACCGTTGCGGTCTGTCAGTCGTATAATGCATTGAAACGGTAACACCATCTATGAGAATAAAAAAAACATGCACAGACAAATCCAAATTAAACCCTGCGTGGTCTAAAAACGCGTTCTGATGACGGAAGGGATGTCTCACGCCTATACTTCAATGAGTGTGTGACATCACTTCCGTTGTCAGAGCGCGTTCAGACCTCACCAACTGGATGCGCAAGGCAGTTGGACATAGTGGTGTATTAGAGGTAAAAAATGATATAAATACTGTTCGGTTTCTTGCACAAACCGATCGTTTCGTGTCTTAGGACATCAATGTGTCGTCACGATGCCCTGGGTTTAATTTGGATTTGCTTGTGCATGTTTTTTTTTATTCTCATAGATGGTGTTACCGTTTCAATGCATTATATGACTGACAGACGGCAACGGCTTGAGTTAAAAATCATTATTTGTGTTCTACTGAAGAAAAAAAGTCACCTACATCTTGGATGCCCTGGGGGTAAGCAGATAAACATGAAATTTTCATTTTTGGGTGAACTATCCCTTTAAAGTATATTTTAGTTTACCTTAAAAGGACAGTTCACCCAAAAATTAAAATGTAGTCATCACTTACTCACCCTCAAGTTCTTCCAAACCTGTATGAGTTTCATTCTTCTGATGAACACAAAATAAGATATTTTAAAGAATGTTGGTAATCACACAGTTGACGGCACCCATTGACTTCCATAGTAGGAAAAAATAAATACCATTGAAGTCAATGGGTGCCGTCAACTCTCTGGTTACCAACATTCTTTAAAATATTTTATTTTGTGTTCAACAGAAGAATGAAACTGATACCGGTTCGGAACAACATGAGGGTGAGTAAATGATGAGATGACAAAATTTCATTTTTGGGTGAACTATCCCTTTAAATACTTGTCAGTATATTCAGTATTCTTTAACCATATTTCAAAGACAACAGAAGTAATTATGAAATTCCACATAAAGATGTAGGCTACTTAAAGGGTTCGTTCACCCAAAAATGAAAATTCTGTCATTAATTACTCGCCCCCATGTCGTTCCACACCCGTAAGAGCTTCGTTCACCTTCGGAACACAAATTAAGATATTTTTGATAAAATCCGATGGCTCAGTGAGGCCTGCATTGCCAGCAAGATCATTTTCTTTTTTCAATACCCGAAAAAGCTACTAAAGACATATTTAAAAAAGTTCATGTGACTACAGTGGTTCAACCTTAATGTTATGAAGCTACGAGAATCATTTTTGTGCGCCAAAAACACAAAATAACTTTATTCAACAATATCTAGTGATGGGCGATTTCAAAACACTGCTTCATGAAGCTTTGAAGCTTTACAAATCATTTGTTTCGAAACAGTGGTTCGGAGCGTGAATCAAACTGCCAATGTCATGCCCCTCAATGGTGAACCATTGAAATTTTGAAACACTTATGATGTAACGAAGCCTCGTTTACTGAAATCACGTGACTTTGGCAGTTTGATACACACTCCGAACCACTGATTCGAAACAAAAGATTCATGAAACAGTGTTTTAAAATCGCCCATCACTAGATATTGATGAATAAAGTCATTTTTTTGGTGCACAAAAAGTATTCTCATCACTTCATAACATTAAGGTTGAACCACTGTAGTCATATGAACCATTTTAAATATGTCTTTAGTAGCTTTCTGGGCATTGAAAGTGTTAATTGTCTTGCTGGCAATGCAGGCCTCACGGATTTTATTAAAAATATCTTAATTTGTGTTCTGAAGATGAACGAAGGTCTTACGGGTGTGGAATGACATAAGGGTGAGTAATTAATGACAGAATTTCCATTTTTGGGTGAACTAACCCTTTAAGACCTACTGAAGTGGGTCAAAAAGCACTCTTAATTTTAACTAACTCCATTTATTTTAAATTTAAACTCTAATTCATTTTCATTAAATTGTAAATATCATGAAAATACAGTCTGAAAACATTGAATTCAGTTCACACTTAAATAAATTCTTTTAAAGTACATTTTTCCATGAGAAGTTCTAGTTTTAAACATATGCTAAAGTGTACTTTTTTTTTTTTTTACAAGGGCATAAATGTTCAATGAAGAACATTGAAACAGTCACCAGCGTCTTTAATTTATGCTGATTTTAATTTTTTATTTAATTTTTTTTCCCAGAAGGATTTTATTATTCTATTACAATATGATCATTTATATATATATATATATATTTATATATATATATATATATATATATATATATATATATATATATGGCAAAATGTGCCATGAAAATATGTCATGAAAATAATTTGTAATAGTCTCCACAGTGTCCAGAAATAGGCTCAGTGTATCCAAAATATAATTTCTTATTTTATACTTTGACTTTTTAGTGTGAAATATAGCTGCATGTAAGAGTCACCCAATGATGCAAGAGACCACAGTGTGAATAAGCGTCAAGGTCACATGTGTATCCTACTATAACATGATGAACTCAGTGACCACAAACAGAGCAAACAAATCAGCTGTGACATCATTTCTGATTCACATGAAATCCACAGTGTAGGTCGATTCATGCACATTTACAGTACTTCCCCATACTGCTTTAGGGAAACATTTAATTTCCTTATTGAAATGCTCTTAAATAGCCACTAGGTGTCATCCTATGGACACAGATTCCGCGTGAGCCAACAAATGTTGTGCGTCGAGTCCTCACAGTTTGTCTGTCCACCCACAGTTCCCTGTTGAAAGACCCATTCTGATAATATATTTGGTGTATTTGTCTATAATGAGGCTGAAGCTTATTTAGTCTAATGTGAGGGCAGTTTTCATGCTCACACACTATTTTTGGTCTGAATGATCACTGACTGTTGTGGTTTATAATTCACTTGACCTTAGGTGAAAATGAGCCAAATCTTTCTGTACATTCTTAATGAAATGGTTGCATGTTCTTTCTTTTTTCATCTGCTAGCTGCTGTTGCTAGTCAGGTGCAGATGGTATTAAAAGTCATTGTTGAGAGCATTTCAGTGGACAAAGATGCACTTACAAGTGTTGGTCAAGTGTCAATATTGTTTTGGTCCATTCTTCCTGGATGAGAAAACTGTACATTATAAAAACATGAATACCTGCTAAAAGATAGGTGTACTTTTAGGCGTACTAGCACACTGATGTTAGCATAAAGCTAACAGACTTGAACTAAACATAACAAAACTCTAATTAGAAAATGGAAAATCATTTTAAAGGTCTAAAACAGTGACTTAAACTCAATATTTAGCTGTTCTTACGTTGTGATCCATATTCTCTTCCATTACAAGCTTAATTCTTTATACCAAAAGGTGAGGTAAGGAATTTCAAACAGAGTATTTTTTTTTTTTTTTTTTCACAAACACGCAGGCCTATTTTTCCTCATCTCCCCTTTACAAAAGCAAGAAGACACATGTGTCCTGTCCATATTCTCTGTCCCTGAGAGTAGGTAGTATGTGACGAGAATTTTCAGCCAGCTGAAGTTGTCAGCTGGTGAAGTTGGCAATTATTAGTGATCAAGAAAGGAAGGACTTTTCTTCCCTATTGTGACCATACACCTATTAGGCATAACATTATGACCACCTTCCTAATATTGTGTTGGTCCCCTTTTGCTGCCAAAACAGCCCTGACCCGTCGAGGCATGGACTCCACTAGACCCCTGAAGGTGTGCTGTGGTATCTGGCACCAAGATGTTAGCAGCAGATCCTTTAAGTCCTGTAAGTTGTGAGGTGGGACCTCCATGGGATCGGACTTGTTTGTTCAGCACATCCCACAGATGCTCGATTGGATTGAGATCTGGGGAATTTGGAGACCAAGTCAACACCTCAAACTCATTGTTGTGCTCCTCAAACCATTCCTGAACCAACCGTTTCCATGAAAGGGTGTACATGGTCTGCAACAATGCTTAGGTAGGTGGTACGTGTCAAAGTAACATCCACATGGATGGAAGGACCCAAGTTTTCCCAGCAGAACATTGGCCAAAGCATCACACTGCCTCCGTCGGCTTGCCTTCTTCACATAGTGCATCCTGGTGCCATGTGTTCCCCAGGTAAGTGACACACACGCACCCGGCCATCCACGTGATTGTAAAAGAAAACGTGATTCATCAGATCAGGCCACCTTCTTCCATTGCTCCGTGGTCCAGTTCTGATGTTCACGTGCCAACTGTTGGCACTTTCGGCGGTGGACAGGGGTCAGCATGGGCACCCTGACTGGTCTGCGGCTATGCAGCCCCATACGCAACAAACTGCGATGCACTGTGTATTCTGACACCTTTCTATCAGAACTAGCATTAACTTATTGAGCAATTTGAGCTACAGTAGCTCGTCTGTTGAATCGGACCACACAGGCCAGCCTTCGTTCCTCATGTGCATCAATGAGTCTTGGCCACCCATGACCCTGTCGCCGGTTCACCACTGTTCCTTCCTCGGTCCACTTTTGATAGATACTGACCAATTTGGCCCTTGTCAAACTCGCTCAAATCCTTACGCTTGCCCATTTTTCTGCTTCTAACACATTAACTTTGAGGACAAAATGTTCACTTGCTGCCTACTAACAGGTGCCGTGATGAAAAGATAATCAGTGTTATTCACTTCACCTGTCAGTGGTCATAATGTTATGCCTGATCGGTGTATATCTGAATGAAATGGCTTCTTGAACAAGAAAAAAAATGTAGGACGGGACTTGATTTGTCCATCAGGAATTGATAGGATGGTTGCGGTTTGCTAATGGTTGAATTAAAAAAAAAAAAAAAAAAAGATGTGCATGGATAATTCATTTATAATAAATACTGCAATATTCCACAAAAATTAGGTTCATGAGCTTGAAAGCAATTAAATAAAAGAATTAAAAAGAACTCACACACACTATACCAGGAAAACAAAAATGGGCCTGAATAAAATATGGCTTGCTTTTGCAGTATTTGGTTCAAAAATAAATTTCTTACAGGCACTATTAATTCTCCGAATATGGTTCCCCAACATTCTGAACTAAGTAGTAACATTTAAAAATGTTAGGTAAACATCCAACTAAACGTTTCAGGTAAAAAGTTCTATGTATAATAAATAATTTGCTAACTTTTTGAGAACATTATTAAAGGCCAGATAACTGAACATGTTTTATTAATGTTACTGGAAGAATGTTTGTTCATAACTTTGAGAGAACCATTAGCTAATGTTGCCACAAGTTCTGAGAAAGTTCCCTGTTAGCTGGGTCTATCAGTGCTTCAAACCAGGATGAAAATTCACAAATATGGTCAGAGCCCATGCACTAATAGTTAACGATTCTCTCAAAATATTCTCATGAGTGTGTGAGGTGCATGAGGACCTAATAGTTAAGTGGGTTGCATTTACAAGTATCCTCTGAACTGGCACCATTCTCACAAGCGTCATTGCTGTATTTTTATGGCTTCATGCCATGTGGACACTCCAACTGTGTCCTATACTCAGAAGTTTTCGCCAGGATGTGGAGAGAGCCCATCTTATCTCTGAAGAGGACCTTGGGTAATTAGCATCAGTGCAGCTAATTGGAGGTGAACCAGCGCACACACACACAAAAAAAAGCTAACGTTCGTCATATAGCTGCTGCCAAAATGTTCCAAGTACTTGCTGAAGCCTGTGAGATAAGTGGCCTGGCAGTGTTTTCATATCACTGTTTTAATGACACTTGATGAGCATGTAAACTAACATCTAATGATACGGCATTATACAACACAACTGAAGAAGCAAAAATGTCCTCCTTACATGCTGTAGTGTTTGAACAAGCCTCAGTATTTCAGCTTGTGTCATGCAGAGGAAGTTAGTCAAAGGTTTTGTGAACTGTCTTTTTAAATAATGGCAAAAATGGCCAAAAATATTATTTAAAAAATATATGTATGTATATATTGTATATGTGTGTGGACTTCGGGGCCTCATATGGGAAAATATTGTGACTATTGTCTAAAAAATATTATTTAAAAAAAAGTGTTAAATATGTATGCGTATGTATATATATGTATGTAAACACTAGGGTTGGGAATCATGAGAAATTTTCCGGTTCCGATTCCGGCTCTGCCTAACGATTCCGGTTCCGGTTCCATTAAAATAATTAAACAACTAATAAAAAATAGTAGTAAGGGAAAAATGCACAATACTTGACTCAAACAGTCCTTTTTGTGTTTATTATTCTTGTAAAATGAATTAAACAGAACAAAATCTCAACAAATTCGCTAACACTTTACAATAAAGGTTCATTAGTTAAAATAAGTTAACTACATTAACGTGAACTAATAACGAACTGCATTTCTACAGCATTTATTAATGTTAATTTCAACATTTACATTATTAAAATCAAGAGTTGTATTTGTTAACATTAGTTAATGCACTGTGAAGTAACATGAACAAACTATGAACGGCTGTATTTTTATTAACTAACTTTAACAAAGATTAACAAATACAGTAACAAATGTATCACTCATGGTTAGTTCATAAATGAACCTTATTGTAAAGTGTTACCACAAATTAGATAAGATGCTTGAACACACATGTAAGATTCAGACAGATGAAACAGAATATATTTTTGTAAGTTGGATTCATAAAGACTTGTTTCTGAAAGAATGATTCAGTGATAGACACATTTTGAACAGTAATTTGTTGCCACCTAGTGGCGTAATAATGCAATCGATACAGTCGTTATTTGAAGTACAGTTACTTTCAGAAGGTAGCCTAATTTATTATACATAAACACCAGCGTTTCTATCTGAATAATAAACTTTTGTATACTTGTTATAATTGGAATAGGCCTATTTGTCACACAGAAATGCAGCGCAAACGCAGATTTGAATGTCGCGATTTTATTTTTGTCAAAGGTTTAATATACACGGGCGAATCGTTGTCATTTAGGAATTAGATCATGTGGGTTATGAAATCGAGAACGCGATCTTTTAAAGATTAATCGTGCAGCTTTGGGCACCTCTCTCTCTCTGCATTGAAATCTGACGTATATGAGTAGCGCGAGGGCTTTTCAGTGCATTCATTGCTATAATATTCATGATGTGAGATGTCTCTATTAAAGGACACGCTCCCCGCAATTCGCCCACCCATCACACCAGAACCCTTTTCGGAACCGAAACTTAGAAATCTTGCACGGTTCCGGTTCTTTTCAGAAAACACTACCGGTTCCAGATGAGAACCGGTTCTCGGTTCCCAACCCTAGTAAGCACACACACACACTTTGGACTTTGGACCTCATGTAAGAAAATATGATTTTATGACAGTTTTTACATTTTCAAACTAAATTATTGGTAAAAAAAAAAAAAAAAAAAACCCATTAAATCATATTTTAATAATGGCAAAAAATGTCCAAAAATATTATTTAAAAATATATGTGCGTGTATGTATGTATATACTGTATATGTTAATACACACACACACACACACACACACACTGGACTTCAGGGCATCATGTGGGAAAATATGATTTTATAGTTTTGTTTTGTTTTTTTACATTTTAAAATGAAATTAATGAAACAAAACAAAACAAAAAAAAACATTAAATCATATTTTCCTACCTCAAGCCCAAAGTACCAGGGCTAACTGAAGAAGAAGTGTGTCCCCCCCAATATTCAGTCAACAATTATGTGTTTTTCAGTGACCTATCATCTTAAATATGTGATTTCAGCACAAATAATATACTGTGTGTCAAGGACTGTATTTTTCAGACCTGAACTACTGAGCTTGATGAGAACAATATAAGTGTAAACAATGAAATAGTGATCAAGACTGTGAGAGAAACTTATCTCCATGTGGTCAAATGAAGTTTCATCAAAGCATAATCTTTAAAGGGGACAAATGTCACAGCTACTTGAGATTCATTTGAATATACTGTATGTTACATCCGTTTAGCCTATTTGCTCTATGTCCAGTTATTATAAACTTGACATAAATTAACGTTTTTATTTGAAAACATCCACTTTCTGCTTTGTATTTACATAGTCTTTCAGCAATGAGAACCAGCTACGTGTCTGCTCTGACTTGGCCTAAACAGTTGTAAATATGTCATTAAGCAGAACAGACAGATGTTGTGGCTGTTTTACAATAAGCAACATCCTGTGGAACTAATATGTGGAGCCTGTTCTTGACATTATTAATGTTAATAAAACTGTAAACGTTTTTAATTCAAGAATTTATGAATTTGGAGTGATACAACTGCTCGTAAATGTTCAGGTAATGTAATTTATCCAAAAACGACTTTCCATATGTCCCGGTGTGATTAACATCTTTGTTTCTGGTTCACACACATGCAAATATCTCCACCATACTGGCAGCATTTCAAATAAGCACACTGTCATTGTGTGATCTATTGCTTTTGCTTTATTTGAGCAGCAGTTTTCCTGTTTTCCTCTAGCTGATCCACAATAAACAGCCGGGTAAACAGACAAGCATAACAGAGGATGGCTCTCAGAGGAGGGACTAACACAAAGGCAATGTGCCAGGGTAAATAAATGGCCTGCGATGTGGCGTGCTTTCTGACAGAAGGGTCAAATCTGCCCCTCGCCCTTAGAGACGCCAAGCATGCAAGCCTAGAGAGACTGATCCTTAGAAACCCACATTTTTTAATCAAATGTTGAATCAAATGAATTACTCATTTATTAAATGGTTGGTGTACCTTTTGCAGTTATATAATCTCACAGTCAATGATGTGTGTATGAGCAAGTATTAGCTGTTGTGTTCACATATCACTGAGATTATATGAGTTTTAGGACTGAATACTAATCAACAGTGTTCAGTCTTAAATTTTAATAGAAAAATGTAATAGAAAAGTTCAGAATGTACTCATAAAGCTTGAGGTTTTGTGAATTTTACCATCATAAGGTCGTTGGAAATATTATATGTGCCTCTACCTACATTTTTGCAAAACTCTGAAACTCTGTAATGCTTGCAATTAAGTTTCCGGATGAAATGAACACTAGTGTCAGTAAAACACCAACACAGTTTATTCCTTTTCACACATATTATGATTAGGGGCAGATTGTTGCTTAATAAAGACTTATTTTCTCACGGTTTCTTGCACAATATGGCCTCAAAACACTTTTACCATATTGCATGATATGTCAAGTTCATTTTTGCGTTTTTTTCAATCACACAACCAGCTCCACATGTATGGCTTTTCTGACATACCATAACAAACTTGCTTGGTAGCTCACCTGTTACAGTACTGATGTGGAGAAATCAGGTACAAGTCCTGTGAAACACAAGCCAAGATAAAATAACCTCAAAGAGTAAACGCAAGCTGAAATGGCATGATTATTTCAGTATGCCTCATCTCACGTTTGCTTTTGTTTTGTTTTTTAAACGCGACATAGCATTACCTTGCGTTTTAGCGGCACTCACAGGGGACTACCATATGTACAACAAGCAATGTAATACACTGCCAGATTATCTTCTGTTTCGAATAAAACTGAACATCATGGATAGCAAAATAAACAGTCTAAAGTTTTTAAAGTGAGGAGAAAAGCTTACCATGTGTTGTTGACATTAAAAGGTAGGTAAATTCAAGATGAATTCAAATTCATCTTTCACTAGCTCAAATGCTAACGGTAATACATTTCTTGGCTCGTTTGTTCCATTTGTTAGGCTACTAAATAATACTTAAGGTGATATTTATATATTTCACGTTAATTTATTTTAGCATATTTTTGGGCTAGTGCATGGACATTTTAATTAATTCAATATTAGATTTAAGGACATTTCGTTTACTTTTGAATGGGTCTTAAAATAAAGCCAGCCAACAGGCCTGCTTGATACGTTTGATGCATACTTAGTGGAGACTATGACACTGTGCTAAGCTAACACGCAGAGTCATAATGTTGTTGAGCATGTAACCACATCACACTGCTGAAGAGTTTTTCACCTCATACTATATGTCAATTTCCTTCTTTCGCACAGATAAAAAATCTTTTTCAAAAGTTTCATAATGAGCCAACAATGCCATTACGTACCGTTAGCATTGGAGCTCAACTGTTATGCAAGAGATCTGATGAGATTTCTGAGGCAAATTAGAAAGAACGCCGCCTATGCTTGTCTTCCACAAAACGGATAGTAAAAGCATGGAAGACAAATGACAGTGTTTGAGAAAGAAAGAAATGAAGAATTCAGTGGAAAGGAATCACCTCGGGGACAGCAGTAATCAGCCGTTTAGAAACAGCCCCGTTTCCTGCAAATACCCAGTGGACTAAGATGACATGTCTGAGGTAGTACAACATATTCTCTCACACTGTTGCTTAACACAGCTGTCACGCTAACGCGTTGGGCTTATAGCCTGCACTAAATCTCTGGGTAAATTTATTGTTTACATATTTTCATGACTTATCCTTGCTTAGGCCAATAAGGCCCTTAAAATACTTTTACACTGCATTATTGGTGGTGATTGCTAAATGAGCTTGTAACTGCCCTTGAAAAAAAAAAGAAGTACACTTTAGCATACATTTAAAAAGAGCAATTATTACATAAATAATATACATTAAATGAATAATCTTAAGTGCAAAATGAATGTATAATATTTTTAGACACTTATTATTGCATGCATATTATTATTGCATGTTTTTTACATATAAATGTAAACATATTCTAGTAAATTTATTAAATTTATATTAAATGTAATTGGTTGAACTTGAAGGGTTAGTTCACCAAAAAATGAAAATGATCCATTCATTTACTCACCCTCAAGCCATCCTAGGTGTATATGACTTTCTTCTTGTGCCAAACACAATCGGAGTTATATTAAAAATATATCCTGGCTCTTCCAAGCTTTATAATGGGAGTGAACGTTACCCGAGATTTTGAAGCACCAAAAAGCACATCCATCCATCATAAAGGTAATCCATATGGTTCCAGAGGGTTAATAAAGGCCTTCTAAAGTGAAGCGATGGGATTTTGTAAGAAATATATCCATATTTAAAACCTTATAAATATAATCACTGGTTTCCAGTAAAGGCCGTACGCAAATCGAGTTCCGGCACATTCAGTTAAGCGCACTACTTTTTCACAAGGGTGGTCCCTCACCATTTGTGCTACAAATATGAACGATACCCCAAATCATTTGGCTTATTGAAGAGACTTGTTC
The DNA here is from genome assembly GCF_019924925.1 of Ctenopharyngodon idella. NCBI lineage: Eukaryota > Metazoa > Chordata > Actinopteri > Cypriniformes > Xenocyprididae > Ctenopharyngodon > Ctenopharyngodon idella. Next base: position 6,489,899 of record NC_067231.1, read on the forward strand.
GGCTACTTTTCAAAGCAGTTGTACTTATGATTTGCACCTGATGGTGAGAAAAAGGGCAATAAAAATCCTGTAGGTTTACACTGAAGGAGAGACCAGAAAATCATAGAGATTTAGATTAAAGATGACAGGTAACTTTTTGTGAAATTCTTCTAAATATTTCCCTATGTAAATTACATCAAATGTTATGCTCTAAAGGGTTAGGTAGGATTTAAGGGGTTTTTCATGATGATAGTTCTGCCTTAGTAAAAATAAAACTGATAAAGCAAGTAGTTTATTGGATGCAGTGTAAGTAATGTTGTCAAGCATATCAATTGCATCCTGTATGAAAAATGAATTAAGAGGTTTTTTTTGTTGTTGTTGTTTTTTTTTGCTTTTGCCACAGGGTAACACAACATTGTGATATAGTATCCCCAATGACAGAACAAATACGCTTACAAACGGCCTCAGAAGACTTGAGAAAACAACACTCATATATCAAACTCCCATTTGGGGGAGGATCAAACCATTTTGTCATGGAAAAAAAAGTCAGTCTGCCTCCACTGCCCTGCGCGCCCACCTCCATACCGAAGTAACTGTGACCTGATGAATGAAGCTACTTTCACTTCTGTAGCGGTCTAAGGTGGAATGAACACTCATCTTAGTACAATGACCAAACCCCATCAGATACACAGAAAGTCACTTGGCCTGAGATGGATGCGACAGTTAGTCTTGCTATACGCGGTTTCCACCTCACTGACTTTGTGCTCAGGCCTGATGAATGTGAAGACAGTTCAAACTTCAGCTATTTACAGGGTGGTGAGGAGAGCGTTTTCTCTAGCTTACTGTTTGTTTGGTTTTGTAAATAAGGCATGTGTGCCATTCAGTACTGAGAAAGTCTTTTAAAATTCAGTTCAGTTTCTGAACTGAATGTAGTAAGCAGGATGAATTGACTGTTCGCAAAGACCCGCACCCTTTAGTTACTGTTGCTATGTCCGACAAGCCATGCCGATCTTTCGCCACACATCATGTTCTCACACAGTGAAAAATACATCGCAGAGCAAAGAGGACACTGACAACGCATCGACAGACAAGACAGAGCAAGTTACTTTTGATATAAAACAAAGTCTCAAATTTCAAATTTTGTCATTTTTAAAGAAATTTAAACAATAAATACCTTTTGTGGCTCTTTAATGTGTCATGACAGATCGCTGTAGTGCCTCAGTTCAAGCGGCTCGTGAACCGATCATCTCTTCCTACTAGTTCATTTATAGCATCAAATAAACATGAATGAACATTATAAGGAATGTTGTTTCAATCGCGGAAAGGCATCAGTACGCACCATTTTTCATGTTTAAGTCCACTTACGTTAAACTGCTGACTCCCCTGACTGCTTTGTCAGACAAAAAGGCGGATTTGGCATTATGACTGGTTAGATCGCCTGTCAATTAAACTCCTGGCGAAGGGTCAATTCCAATTCGGAAGTATAAATATTTTTTTTTGTTAACTAAAATGGAAACCTTTTGTTTCTTTACAAAGTAACATCGCCAACTACTGGCCTGGCAGCATAATACAGCATTTTTAGTCATTATCGCGGATCTGTGTGAATGGGGATCGTTTTGACAAATTTGAAAATCATACCCTTAGGGGCTGTTTACTTGACACCATTTTCAACTAAAAATGGAAAAATTTTGTGCATTTTGGCTGTTCATTTACACAACAACAACATTTTGGGGACCTGAAAATGCAATCTTTTGAAAACAGGTTTCAAAGTGCAAGTTTTTGAAAACTATACCATTATCATCTCTGTGTAAACAATAAAAATGCGGATCTGTGAAAACTGTGACAGCATACACATGCGTATTACGTGTTTAGTCTATAGGCATGGGCATTTGGCACGAGTGCTCTGTAAAAGATTGCATATATGCACAGGCGTGTAGTCTTTCTTTACAAACTTACATCGCCAACTACTGGCAGCATAATACAGTGTTTTTTAGTCGTTTTCGCAGATCTGTGCGAACGGAGAACGTTTTGACAGCGTTTTGACAGCATCTATACAAAGAAAAAACGTTTTCATTTTTTTTTTTTTTTTCCGTTGTCGTGCAAACGTACCCTCAGTCTTAAGCCCGGGATACACTGCTCGATTTTAGCAATCCTATAATATCATTACAAATCACACTGTGCGACATGGATCTATTAAAGGGGTGGTTCATTGCGATTTCACTTTTTTAACTTTAGTTAGTGTGTAATGTTACTGCTTGTATCTGCAAAGTTACAGTGCTGAAAGTTCAATGCAAATGGAGATATTGTCTTTTAAAGTTATGGCAGTTTAATGCCTACAATTACGACCGGTTTGGACAACAACGAGCTTCTTCCCGGGTTGGTGACATCATAAACCCTGCAGTTAACATAAACACTGCCCCCGGGAACACGCAACAAAGTGGGCGAGGCCATGTCATGCACATACAAGTCTTCTGTGTTTGGGCTTCCTAGGGATGCTGGACTTTGGGAACAATGTTTAAAATTTATGTTTAATTCTGTTCCTGACAATTATAATGCTAATTTAGCTGTCTGTGCTGCACATTTTACGGAAGACAGCTTCCAGAATCTACACGAGTTCAATGCTGGATTTGCATAAAGGCTATTACTGAAAGATGGAGCAGTTCCCACTTTAAAAGTAGAAGCTGCTGTTTATGGGCCCCTAACTGTAAGTATGTTTTATTGTTTTATAGTTATATAGTTTCTGGGACATAAACAAAGACCAACGCGGTTTGTCTTCGCTAGCCAGTTAGCTAAATTCTATTTCATACTTCTCCAAAAAATGCCTACAAACACCAACAAACTTCTATGTAACCACACCAGCGAACTTCTGTTGGTGTTTGTTGGCGTTTCTGTTATCAGTGTGCAGTAGGGTTGGGAATCGTGAGAAATTTTCCGGTTCCGATTCCGGTTCTGCCTAACGATTCCGGTTCCGGTTCCATTAAAATAATTAAACAACTAATAAAAAATAGTAGTAAGGGAAAAATGCATAATACTCGACTCAAACAGTCCTTTTTGTGTTTATTATTCTTGTAAAATGAATTTAACAGAACAAAATCTCAACAAATTCGCTAACACTTTACAATAAGGTTCATTAGTTAAAATAAGTTAACTACATTAACATGAACTAATAATGAACTACATTTCTACAGCATTTATTAATGTTAATTTCAACATTTACATTATTAAAATCAAGAGTTGTATTTGTTAACATTAGTTAATGCACTGTGAAGTAACATGAACAAACTATGAACGGCTGTATTTTTATTAACTAACATTAACAAAGATGAACAAATACAGTAACAAATGTATCACTCATGGTTAGTTCATAAATGAACCTTATTGTAAAGTGTTACCACAAATTAGATAAGATGCTTGAACACACGTAAGATTCAGACAGATGAAACAGAATATATTTTTGTAAGTTGGATTCATAAAGACTTGTTTCTGAAAGAATGATTCAGTGATAGACACATTTTGAACAGTAATTTGTTGCCACCTAGTGGCGTAACAATGCAATCGATACAGTCGTTATTTGAAGTACAGTTACTTTCAGAAGGTAGCCTAATTTATTATACATAAACACCAGCGTTTCTATCTGAATAATAAACTTTTGTATACTTCTGTTATAATTGGAATAGGCCTATTTGTCACACAGAAATAATGTGCGTTTGAAAATATTGTTTGTGAAGCTGTTTATATCTACACATGACAACTCTCTTTAGATCAACGGCAGCGCGAACGCAGATTTGAATGTCGCAATTTTATTTTTGTCAAAGGTTTAATATACACGGGAGAATCGTTGTCATTTAGGAATTAGATCATGTGGGTTATGAAATCGAGAATGCGATCTTTTAAAGATTAATCGTGCAGCTTTGGGCACCTCTCTCTCTCTGCATTGAAATCTGACGTATATGAGTAGCGCGAGGGCTTTTCAGTGCATTCATTGCTATAATATTCATGATGTGAGATGTCTCTATTAAAGGGTACGCTCCCCGCAATTCGCCCACCCATCGCACCAGAACCGTTTTCGGAACCGAAATTTAGAAATCTTGCACGGTTCCGGTTCTTTTCAAAAAACACTACCGGTTCTGGATGAGAACCGGTTCTCGGTTCCCAACCCTAGTGTGCAGCATTGTTTCATTACGGCTTTTATGTTGTGTTTACCCACATGCTCGTTCATGTTATAAATTAAACAATACCTTTACAAAAATGGTACTACTCAGTCATGTATTCGGCTACAGTAAAGCTTTAATCAGGATAACACCGTATATCGAAAGGTAACATAAACAGCAGTAACATTTACAAGTGACAGCATATCTAAACACTTCGACACAAATACAAACAAAAAAAACATACCATTCCTAAACGTCCTTTAAAAGCTGTGCTTGCAGAGGTTCTGCTTGACCCTCTTCATTACTGCTATCTGGGTTTGATTCGGGCTCAAATTGATACGGCAGTATTGACGCCATTATTTACATTTCCATTAAAGCACATATACTACTTTTGCCCATAATGATAAGGGGCTTGGCGTTTCCGGACAACGTGAATCGTGACAACGGGAGCCTCTCTCACTGTACAACATAGGACCACCGATTAAGAGCCACGATCACAGAAATCGTCACGATTGTTTCACAATGGCAGTCTTTCATCTGGGACAGCCAAAAATCGTGCAGTGTATCCCAGGCTTTAGTTTTCTTTGTCATAATTTGCCTGAGTTCTAATCATTCATTAGTTGTATTGGTTTCTAATTAGGTTACACCTGTGCCCTGTTTTGTTAATCATTGTCCTCTGTGTATTTAAACCTTCAGTCTTCCTCAGGTCATTGTCTTGTGTTAAAGTTACATTCCTGTGTGTTGTTCTGTCTGGTTCCTCTTTATTATAAAAGGTTATAGTAGTTCATTCTAAGTCAGCATCATCCACTGAATTTCACTTATACACACCTGACAATTATCAAAAAACAAACAAAAAACAAGCATCTTTACAAATTCTGCCTCTCTTTTGCCACTCTAATTGAAGATTATCCATTTTAGTTTTTACCTTGCATACAATGAACCATCATCAGAACTTATGTCTTCAGAAAACTGAAAAATGTAGTTGAGATTTATAGTTCCTCATTGGAGGATATAGGGCAAAAGGTTAATCAATCACTTCTTCTCTCACAGGTAAAGACCTTATGACTCTATGGCCTGGTTTCACAGACGGGGCTTAGCCTAAGCCAGGATTAGGCCTTAGTTCAATTAGGATATATAAGTGGCTTTTATAAACATACACTAGAAAAAAACATTACTGGTGTGCATCTTGAGACAAAACAATGGCACTGACATATTTTAAGATATGTCAGTACAAGTTGCTTTCAGTTGAAACAGCACAAACATTCATTTTAGTCTAGGACTAGCTTAAGCCTTGTCTGTGAAACCAGGGGTATGTGTTACTATATTTGTAATGTAAATCTTTCATTGTTCGATTTCCTTTGCATCCTTTTGCATCTAGTTACTCTTCAACTTTCATATAAAAAAACCCTTGAATATTATGTAAATAAGCGAGTGTAGAAAATGTCTTAAAAGGGCAAAATTTGACCTTTCATAGAAAGGATTTTGGCAGACATGTTTCATATCCTTATTTTGAGGTCTGTGGATTCCCCTAACAGACCCGAACCTTGTACTGAGATCTGCAACCCTGCACTAACCTCTAGAGTGCATTAATACCTCTTTCTCTTAATTTGAGTTGCCTGCGGGGAAGAATGTATTCGTTCCACAATACTATTTTTTACAGCAGCTTGTGTGCAGACCTTCTGCATTGTTAGACAGCAAATGAAAGAAGAAACACAACACAAATAAATGTGAAACAGATACAGTCTGGCTTCACAACCTTAAATTGTGTACCTAATAGACAGAACAAACAATGACAGCTGACATAAAGAAATGTCATTACTTTCAAAGGCTAGTTCCCCTCTCACTCACATCATATGAGCTGCCTTTTCCTCATGACTGAATGTAACTGCGTTGCACTAAAAAAAATCAGAGGCATTTATGTGAATGTTTTATCTAATATGTCAATAGTCTGAATATAAATCAACATTTCAGGGCTTTTTATTTTTTTAAGCAGCATAAGGAGAGGGTCATAAATATAAAACAAACCCCTTATGCTGCAATGAGTTTATCTTTCAATAATGCACTCAAAAAAAAAAATGAATTGTTGGGTTTTCTTAAAAAAGCAGTGTCAAGTGTTCCCACACAACTATATTAAGTAATTTGTACAAAAAACAATTTAGTTGTATGAACAAAAAAATTTAAAGTAAAGCTGACAAATTGATCATTTGAATTTGTCACTATTACATAATATTTATATGTGCAGTTTACTTAATAATGTTATGTTAAATTTTATAAAAGTTTATTACATGAGATGAACACATTTATTGACTTAATTTACTTTAATAAATTAACTATTTGCTCTACCAAATGCACTAAAAAAAAACACATAAAATAACAAATTTACTCTCCTAATTCAGTTCCTTGCAAAGCATGCTGGGAACTACGGATCCACTGCCCAGTTAGTTATGTCAACATCAATTTGTGCGTTTCACTCAGCAATGTTAAGTTGACTGAACAAACACTTATTAAATAAAGCTGACAATACTCATTTTTAGTAGAAACAACTCAGTTAAATTAAGTTCATGTAGTTTACATGAGCTTTTAAGTAATGTGAACAAGGATGGTTTGAGTGAAACTAACAACAGTGAAAGTTCATTTTTTGAGTGAATGGTTGACGGACTCAGCTTATTAATAGCTTATCATAGCTTATTAAAACAATAATGAGTTTTATGAAGACCTACGAGACTTACAGTCAATCGATTGCTATTATTGATATATTCTGATTTACTTACATTTACAGAAACATTATACCCATGCTGGGTGGATTCCTCATTTGCAACACAGGATATGCAATATGAATAAGAATTATTAGGCAACATAAATCATATTAGTATAATAATTAAGCAATACGATCATGCAATATTGCACTGTACCCGATCGTTTCAGAATACTCAAAATTATTGTAGACACCGATTACCTCAAAAAATTTAAACAACTAAAATTTTTTAAGTAAACAATAATTATAGATAACAATTAAGTCAAACTAAAAAAAAAAAAAATAGTTTTATTTAATGTTTAAGTCCACTGTACTTAAAACTATTGTTTACCATACATAATGTTTCTTATTTTTCAAATATTTTGATGCAGTGGTTGTAAAAACCCAATAAGTTCAGAATACTTTTAAGTAAAGATTATTTTAGTAGAACCTAAAAAAATATTATTTTGTACTACACAAATTCAGTAATTATAATTTAATTGAAATATTGAATAAACTAACACCTAATCTTTATGGTTAAGTGTTAGTTAGCGACAGCGCACCAGCATGCGCTAATGTAACCATCAAAAAGACTATCACTATTTACTTGCATAAACTGTTAATGAACTTGCAGTATTTATGGTCTTGAAGTTTCACAGCCCATTCTCGACCTATCCACAGGCACTACTCTTCACCATGATGGTAACCCTACAAAACTTCAACATCACAGAAACACATTTAAATACCAAAATAGCAGAACATTAAACAATAACACATCTTCCCCTGTATTGATCTTGTGCAAAAACACACACAATAACACTCAGTTTCAACATTTATTCTCCCTTACAGAGTGTGTTACGCAAAGCATGCTGGGAACTTGAAATCTGCTGCAACTCAGTTTAATGTTGAATGGACTCTTCTGATAACGTCGGTAACATCGGCAACAACGTGACATGGATGACATCACTTTATATCACTCAGTAAACTTAAAAATAATAATTTAAATATAAGGGTTTTTTTCAAAAATGTTGCGCTACACAAAAATAAAACTAAACTCCTTCAGAAAATGTAATTGTTTTAAGTTGCATCAATGAATAAAAATTATTGTCAATGAATAAAATTATTGTCTACAATAATTTTGAGTATTCTGAAACGATCGGGTACAGTGCAATATTGCATGATCGTATTGCTTAATTATTATACTAATATGATTTATGTTGCCTAATAATTCTTATTCAAGAGACTTTTAATTGCAGCATACTCAATCTTTATAAGTTAGTAGTACTGTTCGGGTTTACAGTGTGTGGATATCGTGCTATACATATAATATACATCAATCATCACTGGAATGTGTTTATAATGAGCATTTTGTAGAGAGATTGACAGATAGATGTTGCATTATAAAGTACTTTCTCAAATGTTCGAAAGGATTTCAAACCAGCCCTGTGCATGAGGAAACCTGCTTTTAAATTTCAGTCCTATGAAAGTTGAAATGTAAGTCCTTGTTTTTGGGTTGGTATTAAAGTGCCTCTTTGGAAAGGCAGGAAATGATTCATCACTTCAACCTTTTCTTCCTAAGGTGCCACTATTATTATTAATATTTTGTGTGTAGTAAATGGTCAGCGGTTTGATTAGAGTCACGAAGCACGGCCTGTTACATTCTTCTTTTCCCTGGTAAACATCCATTATTCCTTTCCCCACACTCACATGTACACACACACACACACACTCACAGGATCGACAGCTTTGTCAGAAGGAGGAAGTCAAATCTCACAAGCTGACATGTCACCGTACATCCTCCATTCCATCCCGAGAGTTTGCCAATGCAGGGAAATGCAAGGAATGCCTCTCAATGTCATGGAGGAATCAGCGGCTCTGAGCGGCTGTCACCTCCAGGAGCTCTGGATGGAAGGCCACTGGCGAGGGCAGCGTGCCCAGCAGACGTGAACCGCCAACTGGATGAGGTACCTCATACGAAGGGCCCGCTTCAATCTTGATCCTCAACAATAACAGTGGGACAGGACAAGGCCATCAGTCTCCATTACGGAGACACTGTTTTCTCTCAAATTACCCTCTCTGTCGTGTTCTCCGCAGCATCTATAGGAGCGGCTGTCTCGTGCATCATTTCGCTCACAAAGCTTGAAAGCCCCCTGGAGGGGAGAGAGAGCTCCTTCCTGCCCCGCTGGCCCCTCCTCGCATGTCCGTCCACCTTGACAGGGACAGTCTCTGCCGACAAGGGGGGAAATTAGCATAGCAATGGAGACCCTCTCAGGGCTGACAGGGGCGGACATTGTAAGTGACTCTGCGGCCGCCCACCCCCCAGCCTCATTCCACAACTGAGACCCGCTTAACAAGACCCGGATGAGAGCGGGACCGCCGACTCACCTTAAAGACCTACCTATAGCCCTCCTTTCACGCTGACACACAAAGAGCAGGTGAAGTATCAGATGACTGCCTGCATAGTGTTTGGAGACTGTGCATTTCCAGATGTTTCTCTGTCACGTAGTGAAAACAAACACAGACCAGAGTGAATCTGCAGCGTCACTTTGACGTAACTGACGCAGATGGATCAACACGAATTCGAAAACATCCTATGGACCTACTCACGCAGGTGCATGGATTCAGTCTGTTTATATTTTGTCTATCTCAGTCTCAATAGCTCCACTTTTCACTCACCCACCAAGAGCAGCACTTCAGTGCATCTATAATAAGGAGATCATTTTATCATAGTCAGATAAATGATCTCTTATGAATAATGTCATGTTATTATCTGCATAAAGCAATATACTTGAAATTGCTCAAAACTGAAAAATGCATTCCTTCCAGATTTTCTACTGACACAAGTACATCACATCAATTTTTTTTTTTTTTGTTGTTATTTATTATTACAAAGTCTAGTTAATGTTTTGTTCAACAACAAGGACAGTTGAGGCTGACAATTAACTTGAGTTGAATTAAAAATATTCAATATAATATAGACTTAGAAAATACAAAAAACATACATAAAAAACAAGTATATATTTGTGAAAAAAAAGTACAGAAAACAAAAGTAAATAAACTTACAAAAAGAAAAACCTAACAATCATATATATTCCAAAAGTTTGGAATCCGTAAGATTTTATTCTTTTGTATATATATATATATGATTGAAAGAAGTGTCTTATGCTCATGAAGGTCTGTATTTGATCACACAAACAGTACATTTTTCCTATAGTACTAATATATATATATATATATATATTAATACATTGTAAAATGTAATTTATTCCTTTGATGGTAAAGCTGATTTTTCAGCATTATTACTCAAGTTTTCAGTGTCACATGATCCTTCAGAAATCATTGTAATATGATTATTAATGTTAAAAGCAGTTGTGCTGTGTGTGTGTATATATATATATATATACAGTCAAACCAAAAATTATCCAGACATTTTTGATATTTTTGATATATTTTTACTAGTGGGTACAGGACACTATAGTTCATTTATGTAAGTGAGGATAGCAAAATAAAGTAAACTGTGACATATTATACCCAAAAAATTCTTCATACAGTGGACTACCAGTAAAAATGATGAACAATTTGGGACCAAAAATTATTCAGACACTTTGACCTGACCATGTCAAGTGTTATCTGACATAATTAAGATTAATTTTTTTTTTCTGACACAGTTTAACTCTGAGATCTTTTCATATTTTATTGCCATTTTTTTTAAAACTATAATGAATAAACTGTATTAATGAATGAAATGTTAAAGATGTCTGAATACATTTTGGTTTGACTGTATATATGTGTGTGTGTGTGTGTGTGTGTGTGTGTGCGTGTGTGTGTGTGTGTGTGTGTGTGTGTGTGTGTGTGTGTGTGTGTGGAAACCATGATATATAATCTGAAAATTTTATTTGCATTTTAGAAAATGGAAATGGAATGGAAATCTTTTGTAAAATTGATAAATGTGATACTTCCTTGCTGAATGAAAGTATTCATTTCCAGATGGCTCTGCTTGTGAGGGTGAAATATCTGCTATCAGTCTCTATATAATCAAACTCTGAAAAGGTAACTCTTCTTGCTGTGGTCTCTGTATTAACCTCTCGATTAATGCCCTCTGTGTCTCTTTGAGCAAGACTTTCCCAATGGCTCGCCGTTCCTCCTGTAGAAGTGTCAGCTCAATGATCCAGCGAGTCTTCTTTCACATCTTGTCTAGCAGAGTTCATCAGCCCTCATCCTTTCTACTTCAAACTGAATTGGAGGACTGTTTCAATTCACAGACCAAGCGTGAAAGACAGCGAATGACTTTATTGATATATAGTGTTACTGTTATTATCAGAACCTGTTGCTCTAAACCCACAGCTTCTGTGAATAGTTTCATTTTAGACAATGACAGTAATGGTTATAGTTGATGTCTGTTTTTCTTCAAGTGTTGTGTGTATGTGTTTACAAATGTGTGTGTTTTTTGACAATAAAGGAAACAGCATTGCTATGTCTATGCATCAAAACTCGATGGAGACTAGAAGAATCTAGTGTTTGAAAGAACCACAGGTCACAAAAAAGGCTTAGGAGTTTATTTTTTTAGTTTAATAGTATGTTTTTCTCATTATCAGTCAATGACCTTTGATCATCAGACAGCAGTGAACACAGATATTGACCCTTGTCATTGAGGGATTTCTTTGCCATTGAGATGAAATAAAATACTTTTTTTTTTTTTGTTAGCAGACAAATATGCAAATTGCACATGTAAAATTGCATTAAATAAGTCTGATACACTTAAAAGTAAAGGTTCTTAAAGGGATAGTTCACCCAAAAATTTTGTCATCATTTACTCACCCTCAAGTTTTTCCAAACCTGTATGAGTTTCTTTCTTCTGTTGAACACAAAAGAAGATATTTTAAAGAATGTTGGTTGCCAAACATTTGACTAGTAATTGACTAGGTAAAAAGAAAAATACTATGGAAGTCAATGGCTACCGTCAACTGTCTGGTTACTGACATTCTTCAAAATATTTTCTTTTGTGTTCAAAAGAAGAAAGAAACTCATAACGGTTTGGAACAACTTGAGGGTGAGGGTAATGACAAAATTTTCATTTTTGGGTGAACTATCACTTTAATTGGCATCAATGGTTCTATGTAGAACCTTTAGCGTCCTCAAAAGTTTCTTTATAGTGGAAAAAGTTTCTTTAGATTATTAAAATGTTCTTCACACTAAGAAAATGTTTGTTTACTTTATTTTGGGAACCAAAAAATGGTTCTTCTATGGCATCGCTGTGAAAAACCCCCTTTGAAACCATTGTTTTTAAGAAATGATACTGAGGATGATTCCATGTTGCACTGGGGATGGCGTAAATGTGACACATGTGAAAACATGTTCTGCTTTTGATCTTGTGAATCAGCTGTGTAGCTGGAATTTTATTTAATAAAGCAATGACGAAGAACGCTTACGCACGTGCTGCCTGCATGACAGCCCCTCATTCACAACGTACACACATAATCAAAGCAATGCATTAAGGAGGAGTGATCCTTCTTCACATAAAGAACAACAACATTTTCATTGCCCTTTGCCTCTTAACCATGCAGATATTTTCCGAACAGCCAAAATATGAATTTTTATGATCTAAGGGAATAGCTGGCATATCTAAAAACAGTAACTGCTTCAGTTTCCTCAAGAAATCAATGGATTCTCATTTGTGAAGGCATAAAAGACTCACCACTGACAAAGGCATGCATGTACCACCAATCATAACAGAACAGACGGCAGATTGAGCACAACAATGGGGACGTTCACCACAAGATGTCGGAGCAATTAGAAAGTCTTATTGTCCTCTGCTCTGCTCATTCAGGATTCTTGGCTGGAATTACCAGAGATGCATGAACTCCATTCTATCTGACCTCTGTGCAATGTTAGTCATGCACATTTTAAGCATCGGCGAATAATGTTGCCTTTATCTGCCGCTGAGAACGATTGCATCTCGCTTGGAAAAACGTGCTTATTCTGAGCTAATGTACACATACTTATTTATAACAGTAAAGGGATTGTAAGAGAACTATGTAAGCCTTCTACCATGATATCAGTTTCTCTACACTGAGAAACATTCACAATTTAAGAGCTGAAATTCATATCTGAAGGCTTTGTTGATTCATTATACTTGGAGTGAGATTCAATGTTTTGACCTTTTGAGCCAAATCACAAAAGTCCAAGCCACATAACCATTAGCTAAATATGTATATACTTTATACTAATAGTTTACTTTATACTTATATACTTTATACTATATACTACATATTCATATTGTTAAATAAAAGTAACAGAAAAATATGTATAGCACCACATTAACAAATGTGACAAATAAGCAAAATTTCACGAAAGGTATGTGCTTCATAAATCTCTCTGGTTTAAAAGTGAATCATTAAAATTATGCACATTTTAATAATATTAGTATTAATAATAAATGGAAATATTAGTGAAAACTCATTTTTGTTTTGATTTGTTTAAAGAGGTCTATGGGGCTACATAAGAGCAAAAATGGTTGACACTTAAGTGCACTTAAAGAGAGTACACTTTCATGCCTAATAACAATTTTAAAATACACTTTTAAAAAGTGCACTTTGTAATAATGTCAAATTAAACGCTTTACTTTAAAGTACATTTTAAATTATTATGTTTTAATAATCTTTTGTCATGCTGATGTTGACTAACTAAAGCAAAATATATTTAATTACAAATATATTCAAATACATGACATACAGTACACGTTTCAATACAAATACTGAAATTACATTAAAGTATATTTTAGTCTATCATAAGTACTTGTCAGTACATTTAGAATTACACTTTACCATATTCCAAAGACAATGTAAGTAATTATGAAATTATATAGGAAGATGACCCACCTAAGGTGGGTCCAAAAAAACAAGCATTTATCATAAAAAAAAATTATTTTGTCAAATCAACTTATTATAATTAATGTAGTTCAGATAACATAATATTTTGAGTTTCTGTTGTTTAAACAAATCGCCTTCATTGTATTAACTCAAATTTTTAATTTCAATGAACTCAAAATTTTAAGGCAACCAGGTAACTTACTTTTTTAAGTTAAACCAACAATTCTTTTTTACAGTGTAGTGCAATTTATTTTTTTTATTTATTTATTTTTATAGAATTGTATGCTGCATCTGAATGGTGTGAAATTTGTTAAAGTTTTGGCACTTGCTATATGAAGACAAAAAATAAAAAATAAAAAAATCATAGACATGATTCAAAAAGGTTAAATGGTCCTGAAAAAAATAGTCACACTTGCAGCTACTCCTCACGATCAAAAATGACACCACTGGAAATCAATAGGAAACGACTTTCATCTAGTGGAAACTTTTGGTACTGCGCCCAAACAAAATCTTACTGAAAGCTAATTTTTTGAGACATCAAGCTCAAATTTGGAACAGTTACAGGTGAAGTTGTTTAGATTTATGGCTTTGATTTTCTCACTGTTTTAGAGTAAAACATGTTTTGGAAAATTTATATTTCTTATAAAATTTGGAAATAGTAGTTTTGTGCATTTTTTTGTATCAATAAATGTAAAATTCTATAACTTTTTTATCTTCACTTTTTAAAACTTTTTTTTCACTTCAGCAATAATCTGGCAGGTGTCGTCTTTAAAAAGTCTGTGCTCCAAAGCATTCAAGATTTATGACAGTTTAATTTGGAAATTTAATTTTTAGGTCTATGCTCAAAAAGTGAATAAATGGATGATAACTATTGCATAAATATTATTTAGTACCATAAAATCCTGTAAAAATTCAAAATATTAAATAAAAAAACATTATCAAACTAAAATTTAGTACATTCATTTCGTTGAAATAAAAAACTCATCCATCACGAGGAGCACTAGAGAGCTAATATAAATTGAAACTAATACATTTTCATTTAATTATAAATAACATGCAATTAAGTGTCCAAAATCATTACATACAGTTTGCACTTATGTATAATCTTTTAAAGTATATTTTCTCTTTTTAAAAGTATGACCTTGCCTTCAAGACGGTGGTGATGGAAGGATCTCCCTTATACGTCTGATCTCCATATCCTGGCGGCTGAGAGATGATCTCATTGAATTACCCAAACGGAAGTGGTATTTGGATGTGCTTGCTCTTTGAGTAAATGAGCAGGGCCTCATTATTTCTCAAGAGGATGGTCTTTGTGGTGATCATGCACAAAGGTACATGTCCTGAGTACGCACTTCACTGACTCAGTGCTGCTCTCCGTCCATGCTCACTTCCGGTCCTCTCGCCATCAACATCAACCTGACAAAAGATAATGAATGACCAGCTTCGATTACTAGGTGTAAAGGTTTGAGATAAACTGGATGTACCCTGAGAATAATAGTCATATTATTATTATATTATTTATTATATGGTTAGGGTTTTTTACGCATAGTGAGGGGACAGTGATGTTTATCTAGTTTAATTTTAATTTGTGGATCTGATCATCTAAACTGGATGCACCATATGATTATAAACTACTAATGTTTCTATCAGTTGCAAACACAAGTGTCTCATTGTCTGTGATAATGCAAATGAAAATTTTATTTCAAAGATAGCCTGTACTCTCTATGCATTGCAGTGTTGATGTAGGCTGCCCTTATGAAAAAGAAGTACACTATTTTTACACTACTTATTACAGAAGTAATATACCTTAACATAAACATAAGCGTGGACTGAATATGTTTTCGACACTTAATTACTATAGCAATGTTTAAAGGCTCAGGGAAGAAGGTGGCAGGAACCGGCGAACGTTCAACAAACTTTAATCATAAAATAAATAAACAACAAATTGAAAGTAAAACGGCAGTCCCTCACGGATGACTGCAGCATATAAACATAATAAAACACAACGTAAATAGTCCAGGCCTGGTCCTTTTTCGTCTTTCACTCTCGTCACTCCTCCTTTTATCCTTCCAGAGCTCCTCCGTGAGACTCGAGACCGGTGTGGCACACAGGTGACGCTCATAATCACTCGCACCACCGGCCTCGCTCCGTTCCCGCAGCTCTCGGCCCCACACTGCTTGCCACAATTACATGTTATGTACAATTAAAAGAAAATGTATTATAGTTTAAATTTATATTAAATGCAGTTAGTTGAACTTAGGGCTTGTTCAAACAGAACGCATCTTTGCATCTAAAAATGCGAGATGCAGCGCTCAGGAATGGTTTTTAAAAAACTGCAGCGCAGAACGCGAGTGTCTCGAGACGCGCTTTTGAGACGTGATGCAATAACGGCAATAAAAGAAATAATAGAAACAGGCAAACAGCAGAATAGATACATACTATTTTTGACATAGAAAAAAAGAAAATAATTGCACTAGCTATGGCCTCCTCTGCCATGTTACCGTTAAATAAAACAGTTGCCATGCCAACTTGCTACTGTAAATAGAAGTTTGCAACACTTGCCCCGCCTCCGAGTTCTTCTGATTGGTCAACTGTTTTGGAACTGACATTGATGTGCGGTGCTGCGTGTAAAAGTTAAAATTCATTTAACTTGACACAGCGTCTTAAAAACACGGCGCTCGTGCGAGACACATGAGTGTAAAAGTCATACACGTCCGTCAAGCGCGTGTTTACATAGAAAAACAATGGAAAAGTAGCGCATTGGAATAGAAATACGCATTCTGTGTGAACGGCCCCTTACAGTAAGAGTCTTTTGACCCACTTAAGTAGGACTTAAGTACATCTCTATATGTCAATTCATAATTACTTCTATTGTCGTTGAAATATGTTAAAGTGTACTGCTGAATCTAATGACAAGCATTTGTGATAAACTAAAATATGCTTTAATGTAATTTCTATTAAAACTTGTGTCATGTATTTAGATGAGATATATTAATATTAAATGTAATATGAAATTCACTACAGTTAAAATTATAATCAAGTACTTTACATATATTTTAGTATGTTACTCAACACATCGATTTAAGTGTAGGCTTCTTTAAATTCTTTGAAAAGATTATTAAAAACATAATGTTAAAATGTACTTTAAAGTGAAACATTTAATTTGATTAAGTGTGTTAAGACATAATCATGAAAGTGTACTCTCTTAAGTGGCCTTCTTTTTCATTAATATTATATTATCAGCAAGTACAGTATTTTAAAAATATAATTTTAAGATTTGAAGAACATTACCAGTGCACAATCAACACAATTAAGCTCACATCTTTTTCACAAAGGTGCTGTGTAGGAGTTTTTACACTCAGTGATACAACATTGAGTGAACAAACATTGAGTTAATTTAGTAAACATTTTATTAATTTATTTAAAAAAAAAAAAAAAAAAACATTTAAAGTGTTACTTGTCATTTTGACAAAAGCATATGGCTTGCATATACACGGTTGCATTTTTTTCACTAATAATTTACTCCAGAGATCAAGCCTGTGTGGATAAATAAATGACATTGAATGATTATGTTGGTAGGGTGGTGATGTGTTGTTCCAGGGTGGCTGTGGGGGAAGGGACAGAGTTGAATGGCCCAACGGGCCTCCCACCCCTCATACTCACAAGAGAGGGTCAACATTGTGGAGGTTGTTGGGTGTTGTAGTTCTATTACTGAGCTAAATTGTGCAATTATTAAAACTGACGGCATGTTTACAAACAAAACATTAATTACTGCAGTGTGAGAAAATATTGACATGGCCTGTCTGAATCTATCTGCATATTTATCTGCTATCTAAGGATTTATTTTCAAGCCACAAGCGCAAAAGAACTACAAGTTCCATTATGCTTCCTATTTGTCTGCGCATGCGCAGTAGTCGCGAACGTGTGGCTCTGATAGCCATGAATGGGGTGGTGGAGACGAGGGTCTGTGGATTGCATCCAGATGCTAAAATTAATGTTTGTACCTCAATGGAGTTATTTTTATCGTAACTTTCAACACAGATACACTCGACTGCTTTAAATGCTTCACGTGAGACAACCTCGTCCAGCGTAATAGCTCTTTTGTTTTCATCGCGTGGCTCGAAGCAAATCACGGTTTCGATTGTTTTCTATTAAACATGCCGAGGAACAACAAGTCGTCGCTGATCCAGAAGATAGCGAGCCAGGCTTATGTGACCTTCACAAATTGCTCTTCCTCTGCCATTGGGGACAATAAGGTGTTTTTAGAGCAGCAGGCAGAGTTGGTCACCGTGCTCTCCGACATCAGGGCTGCGGATCTGAAGATTGCGCCACCGAAGAAAGTCTCCATATCCTCCCCACAGTCCTCAGCAGTCCCTCCGGTCACATACATGCACATCTGTGAGACTGATGCATTCAGCATGGGAGTGTTTCTGCTGAAGTCTGGAGCTTCCATCCCTCTGCATGACCATCCTGGGATGAATGGCATGCTCAAGGTCCTATATGGCAAGGTCAATATAAGGTGTTATGACAGGTTGGATAAAGCTGTTGGTGCTGAGAGTGAAACTGAGAGGCAGTTTGAGCCACCGCTGTTGCCTTTCCAGAGGGATGATGTGAGGAGAGCCGTGCTGAGGTCTTCCGGACAGTATTCTGAGCAGAGCGGCCCTTGCATCTTGACTCCTCTCAAAGACAACCTTCATGAGATTGATGCAGTGGACGGACCAGCTGCGTTTCTTGATATACTGGCACCACCTTATGACCCTGACGACGGGAGAGATTGTCACTACTACAAAGTTTTACAAACTGCTGGCAAAAAGTCAGAGCAGAGCGGTGAAGATGAAACGTGGCTTTTAGAGATCCCCCAACCAGATGATTTCTGGTGCGGGGGTGAGCCTTACCCCGGTCCTGAAGTTTCTGTGTAGAGAGATGAACACTGGAATGGACTTGTAGCCTCTGACCGTGATCCGTCCATGCTCTAACTCAGATGTGTAAAAATTTGTTTGTTTTTTTCTTGGGACTGCAAACACCACTACATGATTTTAAATGTCCATTCCAAGCCTATGCACCCCATAGGCTACATCAACACTTTGTGGCCTTGTTTGTAAATAATGAATGTATACATTGAAAAGCATTTACTCTTGTATAAGTGCACACTATATATCTACATTAAATACTTGCTTAATTTATTTTAAAAGACTGTACACAAACACTAATTCTTATGTACTGCTTATATTTTTACTGTTAAAGTACTATTAAAATGATTGTAAATCGTTTTGACTTTGTCTTCAAGACAATTTAGCCTTTTGTGTGCTTTTATTATTGACTTAATTATTTGTCATTAAACAGACTTTGTTGTATGTACCACTGTTACACTCAAAACTTGAAAGTAGTGCTGCAAAATGAGCACTGTTATTGGCCATTTGCCTAAGTTTGATTAAACAATAATTAACTTGACCCTTCATAGCAGTTTTCCACTGCAAACATTAATTAGGTGACGAGAGGAAAGTGGGAAGCTAAAAATTCTTATCTTCTCATCTTAATGCTCGCGTAATTTGCTTAGTTTTGTTATCACTAATGATAACGATTCTGTAAATTTGGAATAGGTTGTGTCACATACTTGAGTGAAATCTGTTTTAAAGTCAGACTTTCAATGTGAATGTTAACAGACATATTAATGTCTAATGTGGCGTCTTGTTTCCCACGCATTGGTAAATATTTGTCTGTAACATTAACGTACGAGGCAGGCTTGTGTCTCAGGCCTAGAAGTAATCATTTGTTTTCATAAAATGGATTCTTAAATCATTTCTTAGACACCGTTCATGTTAGACATTGTTCATTCCTGCATCCCTTAAGGCCTTTTTTTATTGACCTGGCTCTGTGAACTGAACAGAAAGTTATCAGATGGTCCTTTATTAAGCTCAGCTTATGTTCAGTGCTGTTTGTTTGTGAAGTTCATTTGATTAAATCTATTTGTCAATTAGCATTTAAGTCTCTCAGCTGGTGAATAGAGAGCTCATGGACTGTTTTTCTAGACTGACATGAATACAGCATTAGTAAAGTAAAATTTTCTGTTTTATTATTGCTTTCAGTTATTTGCTTATATAAATGCAGTTCTTTACACTGTAAAAAAAATATTTTCATGATATGTTATCACATTTTTTCTTTCGTCAAATCAACTTCAACAATTAATGTGGTTCAGATAACGTAATATTTTGAGTCTCTGTTGATTATGCCAATCGCCTTCATTGTATTAACTCAAATTTTTAATTTCAATGAACTCAAAATTTTAAGGCAAACTTGCTTTTGTAAGTTAAACCAACAGTTCTTTTTTACAGTGTAGTTTTAATTAGCCTCTTTTCAAACTACACTCTACAAAATGCCGGGTTAAAAATGAACAAACCCAGCGTTTGGGTTGTTTTAAACCAGCGAATGGGTTAAATGTTTTCCCAACCTGCTGGGTAGTTTTATTTAACTAAACTATTGTTTAAAAATTACTATATTGCTTGCTTAAAATGAACCCAAAGTATGTTGGAAATGAACATTTATTAATATGTTTAATAATTAATAAGTTTAATGAATAATAATGAAACAATAAACATTTATTAAATTGCTTATTAATAAATGTTCACCTTTTGATTATTATTGTTGCCTCTAGTAATTATGTGTCTGATTTTTAATTTCCAACCCATTTTAAGCCGGCCATATAGTAACTTTAAACAATAGTTGGATTCAATAAAATTGGCCAAACATTTAACCCAGCATTTGTTTGGGTGTATACTTTTAGTTATTATCCAAAAATATACATTGGAAATATTGTCAACATGTATTAAGTAGCTGTGATGTAAATATGGGGTTGTCCCAGCACCAAATGTGAGGGTTGGTATACCTTCAACCACATAAAACCACAGAGGTTCATACAGTGGCAACAATTATTTGTCATTTTTTCAGTGTCGTTTCTCAATTTTCATACCATAGTCACTGTAAAGAGTGGTCATAACATAGTGCTTTTGTGTCAAATCAGTAAATTCATAGCAGATCACAAAGTGAGTCATTTTGTCCACCTTAAACATTACCCTATATTGAAGATTAGGGACTTTGAATATTCACACCCTTTGTGCATTTGTAAACACATGTGTGGGTGATGACCCTTCTGAGACCATGAGTCAGAGCTCAGTGATGCCAAAATGGGAATGTCCCCACAAGTCTACTTCACTTTTTCCTTTTACACCCCTTTCCTCTAATAAAAATCAAGCAGCTAAACAAAAGTTCACAATCAATGTGTTGTTTATTATTTTCATGTTGACAAAGTAGGACATTATTGACCTGCGTTAGTCACTTCATAACAAATACATGTATATCAGTCAGAACAACCACAGAACAAACGTCAAATCGCTATGAGTTCAGCTATATACAATTCTTGTTTAAGCACAAATGCAACACTTTTAACACGAAACAGTTTGTACAAAAATATATCTTCAAAAACTTTCATATTAAAGGATAAAATGTACAATTTAATTCAAGCCTTCTGGTGTATGTACAAGATGAACGGACAAAAGGCACGACAATGGGAGAAAATAGTGATGTTAGACACCTTCTTGACCTTTTTTTTTTTTTTTTTTTTTAATGTAACCACTCAACTTTCCACCTTTCATCTAAGACACAGTTCTCCCACGTGCTATCTAAGGTTATTTTTTTAATTAAATTAATTGGCCTAAATATTCAAACAAAGTGCGTTTGGTCAGTCAGCATGCGACTGAGGCAAAAACAAAAAACGAACATCGCACCACCTATAAAAGTGCGCACAATAAATGTGTCCATATCAGTTTGGCACTGTGGTTTGATTTCACAACATCAGTCCACCCAGTTTTAATATATTACGCATGGTGCATTATTATTGTCATTATATTGCCTACATAGTGTTGGATATTGCAAAGTCCAGTTGAAAGTTTACTGGCTTGAACCGGACGAGCAGATGCCCGTGGCGACGCCGCGCTCTGAGCTGGACACACCAGAGGAGGATGATTTTCGCTCCTTCTGTCGCAGGTGGATTTTGGTGTGTCTCTTTCTCTCGTCGCTCCGCGCGAACTTCCTTCCGCAAAAGTCGCATGCGAACGGTTTCTCGCCGGTGTGCGTGCGGATGTGGGTCGTCAGGTGGTCACTGCGACTAAAGTTCCTCATGCATATCCGACACTGGAAGGGTTTGTGGCCGGTGTGGATGCGGATGTGTCTGGTGAGCTCGTCGGACCGGGAGAAGCGCCTGTCGCAGCCCTCCGCCGGGCAGGGGTAGGGACGCTCGTGCACGGGCGTCTTGCTGGGTCTGTTGGGGTATTTCCTCGGGCGCAGGATGGGCCTGAGGGGCAAATTCTGCGGGCTGTAGGCTGTGGGTAGCCGGGGTCCATCAGAAACCGGTCCCCCCAGTGTGAAGTTCCTGATAGTGTTCAGTGGGGTCAAAGGAGGCGGGACTCTGAAAGAGTCCAGCGGGCATGAGAACGGTTTGCGGTCGGGCATCGACTGCATGTCCCTCTGGCACGGGGGCTGGAAAAAGCCGGCGTAGTCCGGGATGATGGGGAACAGCCCAGAGTCTGTGTTTGGCTTTGGGGATGAGTAGGATGGCGGAGGATAGGAGATCGGACAGGTGGAGGTGGAGAGGAATGCGGATGGATCTTGATACACCTCTCCGCATCCAGAGTAGGGTGGTGGGGGAGAGTAGATGTGTTCCATGTCTGCCTGGTTCTGCGCCATGGTGCAGCTGAGAGTGCTGGAGAAGTGGCTGGGGGACACTGAGGATGCAGGAGAAGAGGATGCTGAGGATGGCTGGGTCATGCCCAGGATCCCTGCGCTCACGATGTTGATCACGCCTTCTGGGTTCCAGTTTCCTGGGTACTGGGAGTCGATGGAAAACTTTCCCATGTAGGTGAAAGTTTGATTGCGAGGGCCAGCTGGTTGCGCGAAGCTGCTGGAATAGGATAAGTCGAGAGAGCGCTTCTCCGTGCTCATATCCCCGCTAATCAAGCCATCTGCAAAAAATGCACATAAAAAAACAAGGTTTAGATACACGTGAAAGAAGGCTGTCTTATGGATCATTCAACCATCAGATGCAAAACACGTAGCTTTTACGCACACTTCAGTAAAAAGCTCTTCAATCATTAGGCATATCATCTTTGTTTGCACTAATTTCTGTCCCCCATTTTCTTTTTTAAACTAGTCAAACATAAGCAAGAAAAAGTACGTTTTCAGTTTCAGTAAGTTGGATTTTTTTTTTTTTATTCTACAAAGTAGCCACATGTTTTCATTCCCTAAGAGGCGAACGGTAGGCTATATCAACACAGAGAGCACGTGAGGATGGAAGCAGTTGAGATGAGCGCATCAGTCTTACCTCCAGGGTTTATCTGCTCGTAATGTCCTCCTAAATCACCGTTTGGAAATATAGTCACAGAGGCTGGCATTGATGTGGCAATCTCGTCCACCGAGTAGATGCTTTCGGCAAGCGGGTGCACAAAGCCACCAAGAGTTACGGGGGCTTTCTCCAAAGTTTTAGCTGTCATCATGAAGTCCTAAGAAGCACTCGTTCAGATGTTCACAAAATGTTTTGTGCCTGTGCGAACGCTCGCTCTAAACGTTACATGTGGAAAGCTGTCAGTAAGCTCTGTGAGTTTAGCGTTCACTGTGATGCCATCTGACGGCTCTGTGTTGTTGAATGACAGATCCTTGTGGAGCTGCTAGTGGTAGTATGTATTTATGGAGAGCCTATCAATGTGTCGTTACGTCACTGACCATTTAAGGACTGGATGGCAAAAGAAAAGTAGCGCTGCGAGATCTGATTGGTTATAGGCGGCGTGACGCGTTGAGGTAATACTTGTCAATGGAGAATCCTTTCTGTGCGGCCGCTCATGCATAAAAAAAGCAATGTGCTCGGAGGAAAAATGAACAAAGTATATTGCTTGCTGTTTTATAATATTTTTTAGATAAATAATTTAAATAACATAAGTAAAGGCATGCGTTTTCTGAAAGATAACGAATGCTAAGTGGAAAAAAATATTCCGTTTTGATACAACGCATCATTCTCAATCAGGAATTCCGGTTCATTTTCACACCATAAATGGTTTTATCCGGTAAACAGTCACACCCCTTCGTCCATGTATGGAGCGTATTCCGGAAATTGAGTATCGGAAACTCGCGAGTGTTGCCGAGCAAAGAGACGCGGCTCAGCAAGCAGCAGAAAACCACAATCAAATGAGAGACACAATCACGGAATTTCTACCTTTGCTTCAATGGCACTGTCGGAAAGTGCGCTATTTGAATAGACCCCATGTTTTTGGAAAAAGGGAAACGTTTTTAGTAATGGTGTTCTATAATTAGAGTGATGCTGGAAAGTAAATTTAGCCTATATATGATTCTAATTATACAACAAAAAGTTGTTTTATTTGATATATTTTTATTTTGCTGTCTTCTAGTGGTTAAATCGTTCATGATGCGTTTGATAAAAACAGCATAGGCTACTGTAACCGCATGAGAATTCCTGGCTCAGCCAGTTTTGTTCACTACTTTGTTTTTCATATTATAGACTAGACCTAAACATTGAATAGGCTATATGTCTACTTCAATTAATTCAACTCTTGCTCCAACACTTAAACACAAGAAACTAAAACTTTCCAAATGTAAATGCCTGTATACGTAAATAGAAATGCTTTCCGCTGTGAGGTTTAAAGATGCGACCAAATAAAAAAGATGATAGAAGTGAATTCCCCCCGTGGGTTTAGAAACTGCTCTTAGTAAGACATACGGGGGAGGAGGGAGCTGAGGTCGGAATTTCAGCCAATGATTTTAGGCTACTCTATTACAGAATCAATACATATTAAATACATGTAGGCCTACAAAAAATTACAGTTACCTATTTGAGTGATATAGGCCTACTGCAGCAATGTTTAGGCTACTATTTGGGACATAGGTGCATCACGTAGATGGCCAAAATGTCACATAATAATATCACCCAATTATAAATAATTTTTATCATTTTCCAAGCTCATATGTGCCTTGAAGAAATCCATATAACATAAAATCAGAGAAAAGGAGTAATCACTGATGACATATTTCAATGTTTAATAGAAGTTGTTGCCGCGCGCGCTCAGTGGATTGCAGTCCTCGCGCGCAGTCTGTGTCTCAATTATACATGCCGTGGTTAATAACAGTCAAGTCACTACTAGACTACTGTCAGAGTTATGACTGTTGGAATGATGGCTCGACTTGGTGTGTCTTTTCAGGGCATATATGTTCATCTCTGGAAAAACTCTTCCATTGAACTTCCGACGTCCCACACATCATGTAGACGGCCGATATGACTGTGCGCATGGTCGCGCATCTAAACTTTTTTGACACCATTTACAGTAGGCTACTATTTCAATATAAAATGCTTGTTTTCTAAAGCAAACGTCAATTCTCCGAGATAAGCGGATTTTAGAAGCAAATATTAACAAATATCTGTTTAGATTTCCTTAAAGCTTGTCGCGTTTTGTAACAATTTAGGCCTAAACCCGAACATAAAAAGCCTGACGGGATTACAAATGTATAACAACGGAACTGCGCGCGCTGTGGTTTGTCAGGAGAGATTTGAAATTTAAACAGGCCTAGCGTAAATTAGTGCAGAAGAAGAGGTTTTTATTTGTGTATGTGTGTAAACAGCTACTTATTTAAAACTATATCAAGTATAGCTATAGCCTATTAATTTAAAATATTGTAAAAAATAATATACTTATAGCTAATATAGGCTATATAAATAAACCGTTTCACGCGACCTGCGTGGGTTATGTCAAAGCTTATGGACAGGGGGCAGTATATGTCCCTTTACTGCGGACTGACACTTCAAACTGATAAAAATTCTGTCAGATGAATAGCCTAACTGAGAGATGTGGTTAAATAATCTCATTAGCATTTAGTTTTCTCTTGAAGAACATAATGGGCTCTACAATAGTAGCTTGCCTATTTCTGTAAAAACAAACGAACAGTTATTTTTAATCAAGCACAATTTCTATTGTTTATTATTTCTGTAATAGAAAAAAGATCCAAATCACTCTTTTTTATAAAAGAGGGACTTTATCTTATTCTTTACATTTACAATTTTCAGTCATCAAAGAAGGAATGGTTTTCATCCTGTTCATCTCATTTCATAATCATATACTTAAAATTATATATGAATATAACATTAAATATTAAATTGACAACACCATTCACAGATGACAATCCCAAATCTGTCATTCATTTACCTCTAACTGCAACTTCCACTGTTGTAAAATCAGTTTTTATGAGAAAATCCTTATTACGAGAAATTTTCAGATGCAAAACTGCTAGAATCCTTTGAGAAAAAGTGTTATTGCTTATTGTCAGAGAGTGTGTTTAATACCAGTGGCAACTGTAATAATTGCTATTTCCAAAAAAATAATAATAAAATAAACAGAGAGGAGTGTTATTTAGGGTCAGAGCTTAATCCTCATTTTTGAAGATCGGCTTATTAGCAATTCAGAAAATTATTTCAGCATTATTTTTGTTTTGTTCTTCAAGCATGACACCAGCTTGAATGGGAGTCTAAATCGACCCGCACACAGGAAACCTCAGTTCACACCCCCAGATTTTATAGTACAATAAAAATCCCCAAAGCTTCCTGTTGTCCATCAATAACATATATATTTTTAGCACCGCCCATGTAAGCTCTGGTTATTTTTGAGAAGGTGTTGCTGTCATCATAAGCATGGCTTGAGAACAGTTTGTGATCTCAGAGTGTCATAATTACTGAATGAATTAGAAATGGAGCCATCTGTTGCCACTGAATATACTTCTCACTGACTCCACGGTGGAAGGACGCTATTACTGAGATGAAATAAACCAGAGCTTCAGAAGCCTTTCTTTTAATTATTGACCACTGAAAAAAGTATGTAGAAAGCCAAAAGCCTTATTAGCCTATCTTTTTTATATATATATATATACTGCCCCCACGCTTGTCATGGGCCTAAACTGAGCGAACACTTTCAGGGCTGTTAATCGGCTTTGTGGGTAATGATTTAATAAAGACCCCATGCATCCGTAACCTGTCTGAGGTCCCCTCTAGTCCGCACGGTCCGCTCTGAATCTTTTATCGCCGCTGTCGCTCAAGCAGGCAATTAGTAAAGAGGTCGTGTCGTCATAATGACATCTCAGTAGATATTGACTGGAGTGTGTCCCCGCAAATCACCCTAAACGCTCAATAGCGAGGCAGGGCCAGCAACACGCCACAGTTACATTATCACCCGCAGACGTTTAGTGCCAAACAGCTTTGCGTGTTTGTCAGGCGCGCCAGTGCTTTTCTTGCCCCGTGAATAAAGACTACAGCGAGTAATGTGACAGACCGTGGCCAGACTGATTACAGGGACGTGTCAGCCGCTGTTAATGGGGGAAGCCCTTTAAACAATGTCTTGGTTCTGAGCCTGAACATCCATAATGAGAAGGTAATGAACCTGGTCCTGTTTCTGCAGGCTGTATTAATTGTGAAGGGCATCGGCTTCCTTCAACTGCTCTACAATGCAATATTGCTTTGAGATCAGGATGGGTGGATATGCACGTGCTTAATGCATGGCAACTAAATCCACCCTACTCTACTCCATCAGCAACTGCTATGATATAAACTTCACTGTAAGCGGTTAATTGTGGCTGTATGACAGCTCGAGAAAGAAGCCAAGCTCAACACAAAAGCGCTCAAGTCTGCACAGAACAGCGACAATCTTTACCGCTGACTGCCACATCTGAATGCTTCACATTTTCAGGGATTCTTGTGTCCTCCCCCACAAACGAAAGAAGGAAACTTCTTCAGATGCATGTGTCTTTTGTTGTACGCCTACAGATGCAAAAATGTTTGCACACTGTGCAGAAGTGGCCCGCTTTGGCAGAGCGTGCCGGGCCCGCCGAATGCCCATTGGCAGCTGGGATCTGGCTGTCCCTGCTGGGAATGATGGTCTCAATGTAATGGACACCCACACATGGCAGCCACTGAATTCAAGAGCTTTCTTTCTTGCATGTGCTCAGGGTCTCTTGGGGTCAAATGACTCCTGCACATTGAGGAGACATAGAATGACATCCTTCTGCATCAGCCTTTGCATTGTTTTTCAGGTTAGTTTCATTGTTCTCTATTACTCATCAAGTTGTTCATGAGATCAGCACACACAACAGAAGGCTTTATGATATAACTGTACTCACAAATTGAGTAAATAGGGCAGTTTATTTCTTCACCTGTGTTACAGTTTACTTTCTAGGCATAACAATGATATTTGAAAACATCTATCTATCTATCTATCTATCTATCTATCTCTGTACATATATTTTATGTAGTGTTGGGTGTAAAACATTACAAGTAACATAAGTTATGTAATCAGATTACTTTTTCAAGTAACTAGTAAAGTAACACATTTAAATTTACAACAAAATATTACTTTTTCGAATAAGTAACACCAGTACTTTGTTTTCCCATTTACACCTCTACTGTTCCTATGTTGAAAGAAATCAGGAAAAAGGTACACAGTGTTGCCAAGTCCGTGGTTTTCTCGCGGAATTGGGCTACTTTAACACTGTTGCCGCGGGTTGTTTTTCATGTCCGCGGGTTGAAGCGACGCGTATTTTACCCCCCGGTTTTTAAAAAACGCGTATTTTACCCCCCGGAACACGATTTTTATCAGGGGACCCCCCTGAAACGCGATTAGGCTAGTTTTGAGTAGCAATTGGGCAGGATTTGTTGTGAAAACCTGGCAATCCTGAAGGAAAATCATATTTTTTTGCAATTTAGAATGGCAGCATAGCTAAAAGGTTTGTTTGAGCTGCGCCCTCTACTGCACAGGCGTGGATTTGCATTTCCTTCAGCGTTAAACTTATTAATTTCACTTTTGATGTGAAAGGGCCATATTTGCCAAAAATAGATTTTTTTTTTGCATTTTTATTAAAAAAACATACAAGCAAGCCCAGGCCAGGTGAGAAAAAGTAACAAAAGTAATGCAACCCATTACTTTCCATAAAAAGTAACTAAGTAATGCAATAAGTTACTTTTTTAGGGAGTAAGACAAAATTGTAACGCATTACTTTTAAAAGTAACTTTCCCCAACACTGATATCTGATATCCAGTCTTTGTTCTAAATGTAATTTTATTATGAAATGTAATTTTAGTAAAGTTAGCTTGAAAGAAAGATAGAAGGAAAGAAAGAAAAGGGAAAAAAAGGACAATTTACAAATCTGCTCTAGGAAAGGAATGTCTCTCCAAACTGGTCAGGCATATGACAATACACCATAAAGCAAGCTGTCAAGTTACGCCCACAAAATTCAGATGAGGTTTGTCGAAGAGGGGTGAATGGACACAAACCTGCTCTAGAGCCAGCTGAGATCTAAAGACTAGCCGTGGGAGACTCCGCACAACATGAATTGTTCTTTTTACCGAGTAGGAGGCCGTTTTTCTTAGTGAATTTGTGTAGGTGTTACTTTTCTATAGATGCTCACCTTCAAAGGACTTTTTCGTTTGTGTATTGGTATTGGCGAGCTCAGTGATCATTGTTCTATCTGTTTTTTGGTAATAATAATCTGTTTGCATTTCCTATTTATGTACAAGAGCCTGACCGAGGATTAATGAGATGATATTCCACTGCCTTGAGAGAAAGTCATTGTCTCTATATCAGCAATGTGCCTGGAAGATATGAATGTCTTTAAATATTTTATATGAAACACACTTAGTTTTCCCCCCCCCAATTCATAATTCCTAAATATTTTTCCTAAAATGTATTTCAACAAAAATAATCTGAAATATTCTAGCAAAAAAACAGTTTTTACTTAATGACAGTTATTCTAAAAAATAAAATAAAAAAGCTTTTAACATGATTTTCCATCTCAAGTCTTTTTTTCTAATTACATGCATTTTATTCTAATTTGACATTTTTTTGAAGGACAACACACCATCAAGTCAATTTGTAACGCTCAAATGACATAATTGCTCACAGAAACGGTCGAGAGCAATAATATCTTTCCGTGGAAAAAAGTTTCGCCCTGGTATTTGATGTATTCTAATATCCCATTATCCACATTATCTAAATGAAGGTCTCTGCTCACAGAGACAAGTACTGTACACCCACAGGTTCAACATCATGCAGCATTACAGTGCATTAAAGTGCACACACACATGCTCAAACACATGAAGAAACATTGGTGATGGTGAACGCTATACTCACATTATCAGTGCAGCATGGAGAGTGGCTCTTTGTGACTTCCCATCATATGAGTGGGCTCCTCCAAGAGCTTCACACAGCTCCAATAGCAACTCAGCGCTCCACACACACTCACACACTCCTGGGATAGCTGGTGCTCCTCATGCAAACTGATCTGGTTTCAAACTGATAGCCTATATTCTGCCATGTGGCTATATGAGGTGCTGTCTTACTCTCTCGCGCTGGTTTATGGGGGTGTAACAATGTGGAAGAAGGAAACTCAAGACAATGGTTGGACTTTATGTGTATCCTACATCTTTGACATTGAAATTGTCATGGTAATGTTAAGTCAGAGGTGCAAGAGCTGAAATGCTTTGACGGACAGAGTCGTGGGTTCTGGTGTCATTCACACATCTTGCTTAGAGGGTGGATAGCGCAGTCATGCATGCAATACACGTGTGCATTAACTGTTCTTACGCAGTGAATCAGATGATTGTCTTCCTATTTACTTACAAAGCACATTGAATCATTAGCTAAATTACTTTTGTTATTCCTTAAAGATTTGAACACACCCCTAACACTAAGAATTAAACTTACAAAACTCATTATGCACTGTTTGTAGAGATATTGAAAGAGGGACCGGAGTCATATTTAGGGACCAGAATCTCATGAGAAAAAATAAATATTTTACGAGGTGGCAATTTTGTATGAATTTGTATGATGTGGTTCGTACAAAAATGCATGTTTTGTACAATCTAAAAAACAGACATATAATTACTAGAGGCAACAATAATAATCAAAAGGTGAACATTTATTAATCAGCAATTTAATTTAATTTTTGTTTAATTATTATTCATTAAACCTATTAAAAAATGTTCATTTATTAAACATATTTATATGTAACAAATATTTTGGGTTCATTTTAAGCAAGCAATACAGTAATTTTTAAACAATAGTTGAGTTAAATAAAACTACCCAGCAGGTTGGGCAAACATTTCACCCAACCGCTGGGTTAAAGCAACCCAATCGCTGAGTTTGTCCATTTTTAACCCAACTTGGGTTGTTTTTAACCCAGTATTTTTTAGAGTGTATGATGTTGATAGTACTAATTTTTATAATTTAGCCACCAATTCAGAAAAACGTAACAAATTCCCACATGACTGTGATGGAATTTCACATGAAGTTGGACTCTTTTAACTTGGGCCAGTAAGCAACTTTATATAAAAAATGTTGCCTTTATGTTGCCAATGTTAACTTGATAAGTGCATTGATAAGTTTGAATATAAAGAGTTTAAAAATTGAACTAAAATTCGGCTTGTCTTGCAAAGTAATAATCATAGTCAAAATGTTGTCTGCGACAGTCTCATACTGACACTGGTTCTGTTCTGATCCGTTCTCAGAGCACCGTCCTACTGGGGCAGCAGGTCACATCCCAACACAAGCTTCATTATTACTAATTACACCCGGTCCATCATTGACTTTTGCCTTCCCTATTAGCAACATCAGCCATTAACACTAATGTTCTGTTTAACACTGAAGATGCAAGACTTTTCCCTGCTCCCTGGGACTGACTGTAGCATAATGGGTGAACACTCTGAGCCTCTTTATTTTTAAATTCATACATTACAGATGTCTATGGTATTCTATTAATTTCGAAAGTTTCTGATAAACCTCACAAGCTTTATGGTGAAATGATTGTGAATGGCATGATGCTAAAATGTAACAAGACTGTAGGTTTTGTGTAAGTTTGAGTAAAATTAGTATTTAAATGTAATTAAATAAGCAAGACTAAAATCATTTTCTGTTCTGCTTATTCAAACGAACACACCACTTTCCATAGCGACACACAGAACCCAATGGTGTTTGGCGTCAATGACATCTAGCCTGGCACAACATTTGAACAGAACTAAAGAAGATTATCAGTGAATATAGAAACTTGTGGTTACACTTTATTTTGATGGTCTCCTTTACATATTCTGTTGACTAGAAGTAACATTGCTCCTACATGGCAATTAACTCTCATTAGAGTATTAGTAGATTGGTAGGATTCTGGTGTGCGTTTCCCAAAAGCGTAGTTAGCCAACTATGGTCGCAAGTTCCATTGAACTCTATAGGTAACGACGGAACTTGTGATAATAGTTGGCTTTGGGAAACGCACCCCAGGTTAGTAGAATAAGTTAATATGTACTTGCAAAGTTACTTATACTCAGTAGAATGTCTGTTGGGGACCATCGAAATAAAGTGTTAGCAGATATTAAGCAGACAGTCTACTAATAGTTTTATGACTGGTAGTTGACATGAAGGTGCAACGTTACTAATAGTCAAGAAAATGTCCAAAGGGGACCATTAAAATAAAATGTTGCCCAACCTGTTCCTCACACAAAACAAATCATAAGACTGTAAGACTACTATACACAAATTCTATGGACTACATCAAAAATACCATCATGGTGCTTTTTTGTCATTTTGTAGCTTGACATACATGCCACTATCAGTGTTGGGGAAAGTTACTTTTAAAAGTAATGCAATATTGCTAAAAGTTAAAAATTACAATATTGCATTACTCCATAAAAAAAAGGTAACTAATTGTGTTACTTAGTTACTTTTTTGTGGAAAGTAATGCGTTATGTAACTTTTTCTTACCTGGGCTGGGCTTGTTTGTTTGTTTTTAAATAACAAAAAACAACAACAAAAGTTCTACTTTTTACAAACGTTAACACCAAAAGTGAAATGAATAAGCCTCAGGCTGTAGGAAATGCAAATTCATACCTGTACAGTAGAGGGTGCAGCTCAAACAAACCTTTCAGCTGTGCTGCCATTTTGGATTGCAGAAGAAATGGACGCAAGAGAAGAAGGTTCAAGACTTCAGCAATAAAAACAAAAAAAGGAAACACAAATGTGATGTTTATCTAAAGTCATTTTTGTTTATTAGTATGGTTGAATTGGTTAATCGGCGGTCAGCAGCAAAGACATTGGTTAATAAAGTATTTAAAGTATTTAAATTAAATTAAATACATAAAGTATATTTGTGTTATTTAACATTTAATTATTGCAGATTTGCATAATATTCTGAGTTTTTATTTGACTGTTTCTTTTTTCATTTTGAGGAATACTGAATCTGTTTTTGTGCAAGTGAGATGAGTAAATGCATTTACACATTTAGTCTAGAACTACAATAACCATCATGTTTACATCATGATTTTTCTCAACATGGGGACAAGGAGAGGTGTCAGCCAATAAATGGGAAAACAAAGTAACTTGCGTTACATATTTAAAAAAATGACTCAGATAATTTGTTGTAAATTTAAAAGTAATGCGTTACTTTACTAGTTACTTGAAAAAAGTAATCTGATTATGTAACTCACCTTACTTGTAATAGGTTACACCCAACACTGGTCACTATGAACTGTCATGGTTGTGAAATTGTATGAACAACATCTTCAAAATGTATCCTGTGGGTGTTCTTGTGGGGGGGAAATAGGTTTGAAACAAGGGTGAGTAAATGATGACAGACTTTTCATTTTGTCTTTAAGAACAGGAAACTTACAAACTGAATATTAGCCAGCATATATAGATTTGGTAACACTTTATTTTAGTGTCCTTGTTACATGTTACATGTACTTACTCTAGTAATGACAGTAAATTATGCATAATTACATTCAACTAACCCTAAACCAAACCTTAATCCTAACCCTATAGTAAGTACATGTAGTTAATTAATATTACTCAGTACTTAATGTATAATTACACTGTAACAAGGACACTTTAAAATAAAGTGTAACCATAGATTCCTATATGAATATGTGTAAACATTAAAAATCTGTTTTTGTATCTTTTGTTCTTTCACATTTTCCTCTCATTTTAATGCACTGGATTTAAAAAACAACAACATTATTAACAACACTGCATAAAAGCATCATAACTAAAACAAAATCATGCAATTGAAACTTAAAATGTGAGGCAATACAAAGCTGCACAACATTTTAGGTGTGTGTGGGGAGCAGCGTGAACGTATACAGCGCAGAAAATTAAGCAAATGGCATCATTACAAGCGTTCATCTTGGCTTGCGAGGGGTGCGGGAGATGATGGGGTGTCTGTGTCTTCGACGGTCTCAACAGACAGAGCTGCATGTCAGGCGCTGGTAACAAATGGTTCTGCTAAATCAATCTTTAATTTGATGCCAGCCTTTTGCTAATGGAGAGTCTTGTTAGAGTCTTAGCCTTTTGTCGGCTCAGTCAAAGTTTAGCCATTATGCAGCAGATCCATCATTTCTAGATGTGGTCAGTAATGAATTGTGTGCATCAGCATCATTAGAGGTTTATGAACCAAAAGCTTCCACCTATTAAATGGAGCTATTAAAGACCCTCTTAATGTTCACCCTGTTTAATGGTGAGAAATAGACTAAAGCAGTCACGGGAGAAAAATTAGTTGATTTTGATTCATTAGATGTACACTCATTTATGTGATCCTGAGTGATTGCTTTCTAATATACTGTTTCCCACCAAAACAACAAAAGGACATAATGTCTTCATCATGAAAATCATCTTATTTAAGATCTGAACTTGTTTGTGAGATTTCACAGGGGGCCAACCATCTTGCACAAATACAAAATAAAATAATGTTTGACATTGATCAATCCATATTTTTGAAAATAAAAGGCATAATTCATTTGGATGTGTTTGTGTGTGTGATGGGTATCTTCTATGATACACACACCAACACATACATGCTTGTTTTTGTATCATTTTCCCTTAACCCTAAATCTAACTCTTACAGAAACTTTTTGTGCATTTTTACATTTAGATAAAAGTGTATTCAGCATTAATCTATTAGCTGTCATTGTGTCCACTATCCTATTCATAAATGTTGGAGTTCTTATACTATTGTTATGCTGTTGAATTTAAACCGGTTACCTATTTCATTTCTGTTGTTTATATATTATACATTATTAGTAAGTATCTCTAGTACAATTGTTATTGGTTTGTTTGTTTCTAGAATATTGTATAGACTTGAAGGTGTCCGCAACCACCTAATAACCTCCAAGGATTCACTCTGAACACTTATTAACTGCTTAGCAACACCCTAGAAACCACTCAGAATATTTCAGCAAATGGCTTCAGCAAATACTGGGAAAGTTGTCAGGCCACCACCAACATCTTGGCAGAGAGTTCTGCACGTACAAGTGGCAGTCACGTTGTCTAAAGAAAATGTAAAAATACCAAGTCCTTCACCTCCCCTTACAGAAACTCTTTGGCATTTTTAGATTTTATATAAGCCATTACTTAAACAGAATCTATAAGCTGTCAGTGTTTTCACTATCTGATTCTTAAATTACACTAATAATGTAGAAAATAGCAATGATATGCCAAAAAAAGGGTACCAGATCTACACGAACCCTTGTGAAAGAGAAGTCCGCTTTAGCATATTAGCATATTTAAAAAGAGTGCTTACCACGGAAATAATATACTTTAAAAGAATATAATTAATTGAGAACTGAATATAATGTTTTTGGACACTTAATTGCATATTATTTGCAATTAAATGAAAATTTATTGTAGTTTAAATTTATATTAAGTGTAATTAGTTGAACTTAAAAGTGCCACTTAATATGCAATTTCGTAATTACTTCTATTGCCTTTGTAATATGTTTTAAGTGTACTGTTGAATGTACTGACAAGCATTTATGGTAAACTAAAATATACTTTATTATCATTTCTACTGATGTAATATTTAATAACGCTACAGTTAACATTATAATCAAGTACTTTACATGTGCCTTAGTGTGTAAGTCAGCACATTGAAATAAGTGTACCTCTTTAAAGCACAACAAAATATATTAAAAAAAAAAAAAGATTTAAAATGTACTTTAAAGAAAAACTTTTAATTTGACATTATACTTTACTGTGTTAAGAAACATACTATTGTACTCTCTTTAAGTGGCCTTTCATTTCATTAATATTATATTATCTGCAAGTACCGTCTTTTAAAAATATATTCGCACAAGAACAAACCTCTTCCGGCTGCGTAACACACAAGAATGAACCTCATTGGTTATGCAGCACATTTGAGCTTCCGGAAGAGGTTTCTTGTGTGTTATTAAAATGACAGAATTTTCATTTTGGGGTGAACTAACCCTTTAAGCAAGATATTATTTAGTTGCATTACTAATCAATTTTCATGGTGTGAATCTTGGTGATTTCAGGTTTACTATCACTTACTTTATGATTTTAGAACATATCACATACAGCTCTCTCTTTGAGTCAGTGTTTGGAATGTTGGAGAACATATGGAATATTTCTGGACTTCACATGAAACTCAATACAATCTACCTATGAACCAACACCATCCCACTGTCCCCATGTGAGTCTCTTTGGGTGCTCTGGGAGTAAGGTAAAGTCAGAGCAGCAGCGCTGTTGTCCAGGGGAGAAGACACAAAGGCCCAGTGGCAGGTCCATTCTCCCCCAAAGCCGATACCACCTGCAGGGGCCGGCCCCTCTCCTGAGCGTCCCAGCACCGCTCTCCAAATGATGATTAATCACGGGGGGCTGAGGGGGGGCTCGGACCCTGACACGGCCATAATGCTGGTCACCAGAGTCCGGATTGGCCAGCGGCGATCAGTGGGTGGATGTCTTCGGAAGATGGATGACCTCGGCGAGGGCTCGGACTCCTGTCATTAACAAGAGAAAAAAAAACAGACAACAAAAAGAAAGGCAGCTTGGTGTGAGGGAGACTCAGTTTGTGTGGGAATAAATGAGAGTTTTGACATTAGCAAACGTTTAAGATACTCAACTTTCCCAACGCAAAGTAGTCTGAGCCCTGACACTACATGACAGCCGTGAACTTCTGGAAGTTTGCGATCGTTTGCTCTCATCAGCGGAAAGAAGAGCCGCGGCGAGCCGAGATTTTCTCTGACAGTTACAAATGAAGCCGCGATTCATTATTTTCCAGGGAATTCGGTCTTCTGCAGACGAAGATGGAGATGCAGCCGTGGCGTCACTGCCCATTTGGATGGAGATGAATCAAGGCACTTTAGCCCAGACGCAGCACTGACAATCACATCAGCGAGGCTATCGGACTCCCCTCTACTCCTCGTGGACGGATCCGGTGTGGAGCGGCGCGGGTAATAAAGGCTCCTACTGAAACCCCATTAAGCCCAGTCTCCAAAGACCAGCTCATTAGCATAGTGGAATATTCCCCCCGTTTGTGTAATTCTATAAACTCTTATTGCTTCCACTATCCTATTCTTAAATGACGCTAATAATGTGGAAAGTTTAGCTGTATAAATGAGGGTGTTCTCGCGTTTTTGCAGCTTGTGTTCGTTTTAATCCGGGGTCTGGTTACCTCATTCACAATCCCCCTAATGACCCATCTTTGTTAATTAAGCAGACGAGGATGGGGGAGGGGGAGGGGGAGCAGATGCAGGAGAAGCCACGTTTCTCCTTTGTTGTCAAATTGACGTGAGTGCCTGTTGTCTGTCTGAAATTAAGGACAGATTAGGTCATAACAATGCTATATAGCATTTATTACATGGTTATACATGTTAAACAGACCATTATCAACAAACTAATGATCTTTTGACCTTTAAATAATAAAAAAAACAAAAAAACAAAAAAACAAAAAAACATGATTGTTATTGTTGAGCAACTCATGAACTATTAAGGGCAAATTACACTATTGTTCCCCCTTCATTTCAATATTTATTCACATACAGTGCTGTGAAAAACATATTATATAACTGTCTTTAATAAATATGGTAACACTTTCAATATGGTTTATTGTTTAACTTCATTAGTTAACATGAATTAATAATGAGCTGCACTTCTACAGCATTTATTAATCTTTGTTAATATCAACATTTACTAATACATTATTAAAATCAAAAGTTGTATTTGTTAACAATGCACTATGAACTAACATGAACAAACAATGAACTGATGTATTTTTATTAACTAACATTAACAAAGATTAACAAACACCGTAACAAATGTATTGCTCATGGTTAGTTCATGTTAATACATTAATGTTAACAAATGAACCTTATTGTAAAGTGTTATCATAAATACACAAAACATGCACCTTGTACTTGTAAAAGAGTCACTTTTATGCATTCATATAAGATTAGTTTGAAGATCTAATGACATTTATTTTGAAAATGTGCAAAAAAAAAAAAAAAAAAAAATAGAGGGCAAACACTTTATTACAGCATCATATATGTGACCCTGGACCACAAAACCAGTCATAAGGGTCAATTTTTTGAAATTGAGATTTATCTGAATAAATAAGCTTTCCATTGATGTATGGTTTGTTAGGATAGGACAATATTTGGCCGAGATACAACTATTTGAAAATCTGGAACCTGAAGGTACAAAAAAAAAATCTAAATATTAAGAAAATCGCCTTTAAAGTTGTCCAAATGAAGTCCTTAGCTATGCATATCCACTCACAAAAATACATTTTTGATATATTTACGGTAGGAAATTTACAAAATATCTTCATGGAACATGATCTTTATGTAATATCCTAATGGCATAAAAGAAAAAACGATAATTTTGACCTATACAATGTATTGTTGGCTAATGCTTCAAATATACCCGTGTGACTTATGACTAGTTTTGTGGTCCAGGGTCACATATGAGCAGACCAAATTTAAATATTGAATTTTGTTTTAAGCTACCAATAAAAATTAGATTCTTCTGCAAAAATGTGGAAGAAAATGTGTCTATGCATATGACTGTGCTGCATTTTCTTCTAAATGTGTGACTTTTGGATTTTTGTGATTAAACAATGTATTTCTTTGGGCATGGGTCAAAATATGTTAACAAGAGACTATGTGAAAACTGAACAGCTTTTGGTGGAACAGATACAGCCATAAGAGGTGCATTTTACACTTTGCATATAGTAGTAGTTATTAACATTAGTGGGAAGAGGGAACAAAAGAGCAAACTGGTTACCTGTAGGCCTGCAGTCTATTTTAACAACTCAGCAGGAGCTCTTCCAGCACATGATTTCAGTGGGTGTGGATCAAAGATATGGAAGTAGATGAGAAATATCGAGTCTAAATGCATGTATAATTTTTGTATTCATGTTGCTCTCATGCAATTTTTAATATGTTTATAAAACAGATAGTCCTTGTTATAGTCCTGGGTGCTGATTGGTTAAAACGCTGTCATATATCATGACTTGCTCTGTCAAAGATTATAATTTAATGGAAGAATGACACTTATGTTGGCTTAATAAAATAACTTTAAATTAAAGTTTTTGTCCTTAATATTTTTATTATGTGGTAACAATTTTATTATAACAATAAGGCACTTAAGGCCACACACACACACACACACACACACACACACACAAATCTTTATTTCCATTTTCTTTTTATGGTTTTCTTGTCATATGACATCAAAATTTCGGTAACACTTTAGTTTAAGGTCCAGTTCTCACTATTAACTAGTTGCTTATATTCATGCATATTACTATGTTATTGGCTGTTTATTAGTACTTATAAAGCACATATTAATGCCTTATCCTGTATGACCATATTCTACATCCCTTAATCCTACCCAGTACCTAAACTTAAAGGGATAGTTCACCCAAAAATGAAAATTACCCCATAATCTACTCACCCTCAAGCCATCCTAGGTGTATATGACTTTATTTAAAACTAAAATAACAAACTTCCAGTGCATATGCACTCAGTTTACGTCCAAAAATTGTTAACTTCTGCGACGTAGTACACAATGACATGACTACATCATGGAAGTTAACGTTTTATAGACATAAGTCAAATGGCTGTATGGCTGTCGCACCGGAAGCTCGTTATTTTACTTTATAAATTTTTAAATAAGGATATTTGTCTTACACAAACGCATCGATTTGCTTCAGGAGGCCTTTATTAACCCCTCTGAGCTGCGTGGAGTACGTTTTATGATCGATGGATGCACTTTTTTGGACATTTTTGAACTCATCCCCCATTCACTCCCATTATAAAGCTTATACGAACCAGGATATTTTTAATATAACTCTGATTGTGTTTGGCTGAAAGAAGAAAGTCATATACACCTAGGATGGCTTGAGGGTGAGTAGATTATGGGGTAATTTTCATTATTGGGTGAACTATCCCTTTAACAACTATGTTACTAACTATTAATAAGCAGTAATTAGGTGTTGATAGTGAGAATTGGACCCTAATCCAAAGTGTGACCAAAATTTCTATCTGTTGACTCCGTGTTTATCAAATATTAATAACATTTGGTCCCTCTTTATATTAGGTGTCTTTGACTACTATGTTCTTATGCTGAAAAAAAAAAAAAAAATTGTTAGGTACAATGTACTTATTGTGTTCAAATTGTCTTGCAAAACACTTTTGCTGCTATTGCGGTGGGATACGGGTAAGGTTAGGGACAGGATTCGTGGTATGGTTAGATTTAAGGGTGAGTTTAGGGGTCAACAGTGTAATTATATATGTAATTACAGACATTAATTTTACAGCTATTTTGTATGTAAGTATGTAAAACAGGTACTGTATGTACGCAATAAGTGCATTGTATCAAATAATTAATTTAAATACACTTATGAAGTGGGTCCTAATATTTAATTTTTATATAACATGTAGTATAATATTAATGTTTATATAATATAGCAGTTTTTCCCCCATAACTTTTTGTAAATAAATTGTTTATTCCCCAAATAAACATGTGTTCATCATCAAAGAGGTGCATTGAGAAGTTGTCTGTATGAATACCTTTTTTTTTTTTTTTTTTAAGCATCATGTCATTGACCCACATCTAATCTCAAAGGTTCCCAGAGTTTTCATTTGGTAATTTCTTTAGGTGTCAGCAGGACAGTGTATGTTCCTGCACTGTAGATTTTTCTTTTATCACACAACATCCTGTGACTCCCTCATTTTCTCAGTGCATGAATGTCCCTAATACAGTAAAAGTACAGACAGGGCAATTTTCCCTGACATGCACTGCCATCTTGTTTTGCTCAGCGAGACAAAGAGGGGCCGACTGATGGCTTTGTTTGGCCAGACAAGCCCTTGACAAGCGAGCTCCATATTCAAAGCATCTTCTTCCTGTTCCTCTGCATGGCTCAGGATATAGCGGCACAGCCCTGCTTTAGCCCGTAGGTTAATGTTCAACCAGGTACAGGAACTGACGTTGTGCTTACGTAGTGGAAGTGTGTCCCCCCCGCGCTTAGGATAATCAGTCTCTCCTGACAGCTAGCTCCACTTAGCTTGTTCTCAGCTTGTAACGCGCCATGTCCAATTAGCTCTCGGGGTGCTCCGTCTTCATCCCTAAAGACTGGAGAAAGCAGTGGGCTGCTTACATCGACCATGATGGAGAAGGCCTTGATTGGACGACAAGATGTCCTGCAGCCACAGTCCAGACTGAGTCAGCTAATCATCAACTTTGTGTCCACCGGTAGAAGTGAAAGTCTGTGGCCTGGACAGGAAGTCTCAAACTGGGCCCTCAGCGCCAGGCCGGGGAGGTGAGAGACGCTGCTATTGTCCCTAACGCCTTGTCAGTGAATTTCTGCTGATGAAGACATTGACTGTGTTACAGCAGGAAATGTAGATGTTGAGCTTTTACTGAAAGGTGAGAGGCCTTCATCAGGAGGCCTGATCACTCAACAGCACTTTTATTCATACTTGATTTAAAAAAAAAAAAAAAAAAAAAAAAACTGTCTTGGAAACTTTTTCAAATGTTTGATGTCTTTTATTTAGACCTATAAATTTTATTGTCCCTGACTTTCAATCCTAACATAACAAATTCTGTCTTAAAAACTATGATAATCTAAACAAAGTGTGAAATAAACTTTTTAAATATTTATTTGTGTGAAAATGAATTTCCACCATGATCACCAATTTTGCTCCAATATAGTGTACATTTTGCAAGGAGACAACAGCGTCAGTGAAGAGCTTTAGATGAAAACAAAAGAAGAAGAAAAAACAAGATAAATCACTTTCCAATTAACTGGTTTTATTGTGCATCATTTTTAATCAAGCTGTAATTTATGCAAAAAGTATGAAAATATTATTTAACAGTGTGTAATGTAAATAAATAATGTATTTTATTTTTATTGTAATGTATATATATATATATATATATATATATATGTGCCAGTATTTAAATATTTATTTGTGTGGGAAATCATTTGTATTAAGTTTTATTGCTCCAGTAAAGTTTTTTTTATTTAGTGTGTCAGTGAAGAGCTTTAGATGAAATATGAGTTGAGTGATGTGATAAATCACTTTTCAATAGAACGCTTTTTATTGTGCATCATTTTCAATCATCTGTAATTCATACAAAAAGTGTAAAAATATTTAAAGGTAGGGTAGGCAATTTTTTATAAACACTTTTTGTTGTACTGGTTGAACCTCTCTTCACATCCTGATAGCAATCAATAATAGAAGTTGTCTGAATATTAAAACATGTACTTATATCTTCTGTGGAATTCTGAGGACCATAAAATGTTCGTCCAATCATTGCATTCGGTCCAAATGCAATGATTGGATGTACTACCTGCCTGTCAACATGTATTTCCATACCTCCGCGCACCTGCTCGCACAGACATCACACGTCATCAGGCATTCCGTAAGGCTATGCAGAGTTGTAGACAGACAGTCACTGAGTGCCACAAACAAACAGCAGCCGCCTTTTACAGTTCCTCTGAACCAAAAACAAGCGTATGCTGTGTTCATGTCGTAACCATAATTACGAGATGGCAACCCTTGACGTTCTACTTGGAGCTGTTCACGTCCTCAGTCTCGGATTTATGTGTTTCTACATCAACGCTATCAACGGCAAAATGAATCTGCAGCAGTCAGGTGGTACAAGTCAGCGCCCTGTAAGTTGTTTACGTTCATTATTATTTTAATGTTACGTGTTTCGAGACATGAGATAATTTAACGCCATCTTTTGTGACACTTTGCAGACTCTGCTCTGTCTGAGTGTGTTCATGTGTTTTGGAGGAGCTTTGGGGAGAGCTCTGAAGGGAGGGTGGGATCTTATGCTTTCAAAGCTAGCTTGCTATTGCTAGCCTCTCTGAAATTGCTTACCCTACCTTTAATTGTGTGTATTTAGAATACAAAAAAAAAGAGAGCTTGCATTAGTATTAGCAAGGAGTCGACTTTTTTTTACAAGTTTATTTTAGTTTATTTAGAGTTTAGGAATTTGTTTTCTAAAAGTCCACAAAACCATAAAACCAAGAAACACCCAAATACTCAGGCATTAGCATT
Source organism: Ctenopharyngodon idella (assembly GCF_019924925.1). Taxonomy (NCBI): domain Eukaryota; kingdom Metazoa; phylum Chordata; class Actinopteri; order Cypriniformes; family Xenocyprididae; genus Ctenopharyngodon; species Ctenopharyngodon idella. The sequence goes on from NC_067231.1 coordinate 6,533,072, forward strand.
TTACTGATTCCCTACTGAATGTCAGGGACACCTTATATGACTTGAAGCCTGGAGGTATTTGCAGTTTTAACAAACAACGCCTGTTTTCATTTTCATATGAAACTTCACATACATGTTTACATGCCTTTCAGTATGACTAACAAATGTCAAAGAACTAAATTGGTCATGTTTTAAAATTTTGCCTCACTTTTTTTTTTTCTCTTTTGAAAAATAAAAAAGACATTCGTTATGAAATATCTCCTTAGACTAAACAATACCTCTTGAAAGTTTATAATAGATGCAATTAAAGGTTCTTTTGCTGCAAAAACCTTTGTAGTTTGAGTGTTGTAGCTTTCCGTTTACTCGAAAATATACTCACCTTGAACCAAGCACAATCTCAACCAGCTTATAAAGGTTAAAAAAACAAGAGAATGAATCTGACATCAGCCGTGCGGAAATCGAATACATTTACCACAGCTAAGCTATTAGAGAAAAAAAATATAGCAGAATAGATTAACGTTCAAAAGTGATTATTGGATTGAGTCGAAATAGAATTACTGCTTTTGTCAGTATTGCAACATCTATAAAGATGTCAGTGATTTGGAAAGATCATTACAACCTTAAATTGTCTGCCAGGGATATGAGAATAGGCACTGGCTCATATATTACCCACAGTCCTCCTGTGGCGTGATTGAACTGTGCCTGCTTTGCTTGTGAGAAAACATTAATCCTGCTCTAGACGAGGGTAAATTCTTTATGTTTGCTAAGTGGATGGAAGCATTAAGATCAAGGTCTGTAATGAAAACCGAAGGTGACATGTATGAAGAAGCCCCAGATGAAACTCTTTTTCAGAGTTCAAGGAATTTCACATTTTGCGAAGACACAAGTTGCTTTGTTTAAGACACAAAATTTGATTTAACCACAGTTATTTCTCTTTTTTTTTTTTTTTTTTTGCCTTCACTGTTCTCGTTATCTTTCTTATCTCTAGTTAAGGTGAACTTCTGCCTAAGATGAACATGCCAAAACCCATGAATTCTCCTTCTCTCAAGTACAATGAGGCAATAAAAGAGGTAATAAAATCAGTAATGCCCTGATGTGGAAACATAGCCTGTAATGATGTTTTTGTCTCTCAATCTTCCATTTCTCACCAATTAAAACAGTTCAAATGAGCTCACCCAGCTGCATCATATTTCTCCATGCAAATGATGGGAATTTGGTTTGTTCTCCAGTGACAGTAAATCTAATAAATACCACAATTCTCTCTCTTTTTTTCCCTAAATGATGAAATGCAGGTGCAGAGTAATTGGTGTATTTATCCTTGAGGAAGTGATATGTCTGAAGAGAGAGAGACGGAGTGAAGGAAATAAGGCTGACGAAACCTGGTGATCAAAGACGGCCTGATATGTGAGATGTGCAGATCGACTCGCTGGAAAGAATCCATGTGAAATTTTGGATGTGGTGAAATCTAGTTTATATAGTTTGTGAAATAATTTCACAAAACCTCACCCATCTTTGATGTGCAATCAGCAGATTGGTAAAAATATGGAAAGATATCCTTAAAAGCAGAGGTTCTCAACCAGGGGACCGGGGCCCACTAGAGGGGCTCAGCAAACTTCCAAGATGACTTAGATGATTTACACAAATACAAGACAAATCAAGCATTAAAATGAGCAAAAACAACAACAAAAGTAAAGATATTTCTTAATTTGAAATCAACCCCCTAAAAAAAATCTATAAAACAGAATAAAATAACCAGGATTTCTCATGAACGACTGGAAAAGTCACTGGGCCTTTGAATATTGTCGTGGACCACTCGTTGAGAACCACTACTTTAAAAACTATTCTGAGGGTGTGAATGAAGCACAAGTTCACTGTAAAATGTTTTTGTCAACATCATTGGTAACCAGTGTTGGGGAATGCGTTACAATATTGTGTTACTCCCTAAAAAAAGTAACTAGTTAATTTTTATGGAAAGTAATGCGTTATGTTACTTATGCGTTACATCGTCTCACCTGGACTGGGCTTGGTTTTTGGGTTTTTCAATAACAAAAAAAAGTTTTATATATTTTTTTTTTTTTTTTTTTTTTGCAAATGTAAAGGCCCTTTCACACCAAAAGTGAAATGAATAAGTCTCAGGCTGAAGGAAATGCATATTCACACCTGTACAGTAGAGGGCGCAGCTCAAACTAACCTTTCAGCTGCGCTGCAATTCTAGATTGCAGAAGAAAAGGACACAGAAGAAGAAAGTTCTACACTTTTACACTGTAAACCCTAACGCTCAAAATAATTAATTGGTTTGAGTAGGGCAAACTCAAATTAAACAAATTAGTTCAATCAAATGATCTTTTATGAGTATTTAGAACTTAGTATTTAGTACTTAGTCTTTATCTTTTGAGTTTACGAAGCTGACACATTTGAAGTAATCTAAATTGTTTCATTGTTTTGAGTTTTATGGACTTATTACTTTTAATTTAGACAAACTTAAATCCACCTGAAACTGGGTTAGGATTTCTATTTCCCAGCATTCTTTGCCATGACACTTGAAAGGGTGTAAATGCTTAAGTGTTATATAATGTTTTTTTGTTTTGTTTTGTTTTTTGTTTTTGTGAGAGATTAATGTTAAGTGGGAGATTTAGTAGTGTATAATGCTTTGCTATGCTAATTTAACAGAGTTTCTGTTATGTGGGGTTTTTTGGGGGGTTACCATCACGGTGACGAGTGGAGCATGAGCTTTGTGAACAGGTATTTGATAAATGTTCTATATTTCTGTACTCTTTCAGCAATTGCTATGCTATGCTAATGTTATCAAATCATTGTGTTACCAATTAGCAGTTACAGCTAGCTAAATTTCCACTTCTAAAAGTATTTAAACTGAGATTACAAGTTAAATGTATGAATTAACTTACTCAAAAATTTCAAGTTAAGAGCAATTAAAATGTATGAGTACAAAATTGAAATCTCCCAGTTCTGCTTACTTAAACTGAATTTCTTAACTTAAAAAAATTGATGTAACTGATTATCTCAAATTTTTTGAGTTTTGCCAACTTATTCGGGTTTACAGTGTAATACAAACAAGAAAAATGAAACATAAATTTCTCATTTTTGCTTATTATGCTTATTATTATGGTTGAATTGGACCATCGATGGTCAGCAGCAAACACATAAAGTGAGATTAAATACATATATGGGTTATTTGACATGTTTAATTTGCAGGTTTGTGTAATATTCTGAGCTTGCATTTAACTGTTTTTATTTATTTTGGAATACTGAATCTGTTTTTGTGCAAGTGAGGTGAGTAAATGTATGCTCACAAACTATACCCATCATGTTCACACAATACACCCAACACCTCTACACTTACTCACGAATTCTCTCAACATGGAGACTGTCAGTCAATAAATGGAAAAAATAAAGTAACTTGCATTACTTATATGAAAAGGTAACTCGGATATTTTGTTGTAAATTTAAAAGTAATGCATTACTTTACTAGTTACTTAAAAAAAGTAATTGATTATGTAACTCACGTTACCTGTAATGAGTTACCCCCAACACTGTATATTAACTGGTTTTAAGTCAAAAATATTAAACCAACATTTAAACAAATATTAACCAGACTACATAAGGTCACATCAAGAGTCTTCAGCATTTTCTAGGCCAAGGACCTCTTGGTGGATAGAGAGACAGATAGAGTGACCCCTTGTTACATAGTACTTGCTTTGGTTTGGTTTAAGTTTATGTTTTCACGTTTACGTTATGTTTTTTGTTTTTCACAAGATCAGGCAATAATTTGGCTGACCACCAGCAGTACAGTCATGAACCCTATTGTGAAATCACCTGGGTTAGATTATGTCATTAAGAGTTGCAATAGTAACAACTGCACCTTTTTGCTTTTTATTTGTAAATAAATACTATCAAATAGTTACACTACCATTCAAAAGCTTGAAGTTGGTAAGATTTTTTTTTGTTTTTGATGTTGTTACTAATAACTTTCTGTTTTAATATATTTTCAAATGCAATTTATTCCTGTGATGACAAATATACCGGTAGTGTATACACCTTATATGCATGGATACCCCTTTTACAATATAAACAGCACCTGAACCACTGAGATTTGAACCTAAATTTACCCTAATGTATTACGAACTCTACAGATATACCTCAAAGCATGTGGTTAGCTGAGGAGAGATGTTCTGTGACTTTTGTAAAACATAAGACTTATGGTTTTCACATGGTAAATTATAAAATTGGAGGGAAAAAAAGACTTACACTGAAGTCAAATCAGACAGAACCTGAGAACCTGAACAGAACCTGAGTCAAATCTAGAGACCAGACTCTCATAGAGACTTGAGTGTGTGCTCTTTTAAATTTGGAGAGTAAATAACCACCCAGCAACACCCTATCAACCACATACAGTAGCAATGCCTTTTCTGGCTTTGCACATCACCCACTAATGCACCATAGCATTGTGGTGCCAAGTTAAAGGGCAAGTTCACCCAAAAATAAAAATTCTGTCATTAATTACTCACACTCATGTCGTTGCAAACCCCATAAAACCTTCGGAACACAAATTAAGATATTTCTGATGAAATGCGAGAGCTGTCTGACCCCTCCATATGCAATTTAACCACCACTTTCAGGGTCCAGAAAGGTACTAAAGACATCATTAAAATAGTCAACGTGACTACAGTGGTTCAACCTTAATGTTATGAAGCGACAAGAATACTTTTTGTGCACAAAAACCAAACAAAATTAACTTTATTCAACAATATCTTCTCTTCTGTATTCTCGTCGCTTCATAAAATTAAGGTTGAACCTCTGCAGTCACATGGACTATTTTAACAATGTCTTTAGTACCTTTCTGGACCTTGATGAGGAACGAAGGTCTTACGGGTTTGGAAGGACATGACGGTGAGTAATTAATGACAGAATTTTTAATTTTGGGTGAACTAACCCTTTAAGCACCACTATTCACATTATTATTTCCTAAGTTGTATGTCATTTGTGTAGCCTGTCTGATCATGGAAAACAATCTATGAAAAAACTAACTGCCATATTTCCCAGACAAAGTGCTATGATTTCTTTTGAATCTCACAAGATTACTCAAAGTCTACGCGAGTCAGCGACAGTTAGCATTTCTCAGTAAACTTATACGCACCTCGCTGCTGAGCAGAGCTTGTTTTTAACCAAAACAACTGATCGGCATTCAATTTAACCGATATTAGCAGCCAGGGACCAGAGTTGACTAATTTACTCCTACTCTGATGTACAAACATTAGCAACTCTTCTCTTTTTTTAGATTGGACCTGGTAATGTCTTCGCCTCCCACTCCTGTACAGCTAAATGAAAGGCTTCTGAGGCTAAATTTCCCCCTAGTTCCTCCCACTCAAGTCTAACATCATTAGGTGTACTTTAGGGCAGATATTGTTTCCTATCAATTCTATTCAAACGAAACGCGAGCTCACAAGCATCGTTATGAGGCAGCTAATAAAATCATACAAGGTGTTTATGTATGCAGGATTCTCAGGAAAGGGTAATCGTGCAGCTTATTAAAAGTGAACTTGCCTACAGCCTTTCTGAGCAGGACTGACATTGTAGCTTCTGTCACCGGTGAATCAGATGACAGTCGCTGAGCAGCCGAGTCAAAGGTCACAGCTTTGCTTGCATGTTTATGGGAATGTAGCGCTAATGCGTTTGCAAAGCAAACATGCCAATGGACACAAATTGAAGCTTTTTTTTAACATTATAGCTATGGTGTGTTTTAAATGTAACAAGCTCATATGACCTAAAATGCTGGAATATTTAGAAAGAACATTGGGATAAAGAAATTTTGAGTTTTATTATTGGTGTTTGTTAAGGCCAGCATCACTATTGTTATTGCTCATATTGATCCCTTTGACCTAAGTATTAAACTTTGGCACATAACGTATCTCACACATTTGTGCTGCAGATATGAATCAACGTCTGACTCTTGGAGAGATGTGTGCTTTTACTTTTCTAAGTGATCAGACTTGAAGTGACCTTTTACCTGACAACATCAAAATTAAAAAAAAAAAAAAAAATTCCATAGACTTATCTTTCTGAAGAAGGGACACCAGTCATATCTAGAAAACAAAATAGGGACTTGATTTGGGTCAGTAAACAACAACCACCCTGAAGTAACTGCCTAGCAACACCATCCAAAGCACCCTAACAACTGCACATTGCCCTGACAACCATAGTGGTCACATGTTTTGCACAACCTTTCATCCAAAATCTATTTTTTTTTCTTATTTATAATCAATGTTTACATGCAACAAACTTTTTCATGATATTTTATACTACAGTTTTCATACTACACATATGACGTATATTAAGTAATAACACCTAATAAATAAAATACAGTAAAACAGTAATACTGTAATAAATATTCTTACAATCTAAAATAACTATATATTTTTATATATTATAATATATTTTTATTTAATAAGTAATTTATTCATGTGAAGGCACCAGTATTCTCCAGTATTCAGTGTCACATGATCCTTCAGAAATCATTACAATATGCTGATTTGGTGCTGAGTTACTAACACTTATAATTGGTGCTCAATTATTAATAATGGTTCTTATTGTTATCAGTGTTGAAATCTGCTTAATATTTTTGTGTTTTGTATTATACAATTCTTTAATGAACTGTCCCTCCATAGCATTCTACACAATACCACTTTCAAGCCACAGAAAGGTAGTAAAGAAAAAAATCCATGTGACTCCAGTGGTTTAACCTCAGTTTTATGAAGCGACACGGGTGCTTTGTTTGTGCAAAAAAACATAATTTACTACTTTATTTACAAAATATTAATCTCCAACGTGCATTAACGTAACAACGTCTGCTCTCGTGTTTTTTTTTGGCACAAACAAAAAGCACACATGTTGTTTTTGAAAAATTGAGTCACATGCATTACTTTAATTATGTCTTTACTACCTTTCTGGGGCTTGAAAGTGTCAGTTGTGTAGCTGTCTATGGAGGGACAGAAAAGATCTTCATTTCATTTGTGTTCTGAACACAAACAAAAGTCTTATGGGTGTGAAACAACATGAGGGTGAGTAATGACAGAATTTTCATGAATGAAGGCCTTACGGATGTGAAACAATATGAGGGTGAGTAATGACAGAATTTTCATTTTTGGGTGAACTAAATGAAAATTCTGTCATTAATTACTCACCCTCATGTTGTTCCACCACTTATCTGTTACCATGGACACTAACTAACTTGCCTGTTTGGATTAAACTTTGCATTGGAATTTTATCTTTCTGAGTCTTCATCTGTCTGTTTATCTGCCTGCAACGCACACCCGAAAGCGTGACAGTTTCCAACATTGATAATAATAAATGATTTTCGAGCAGCACATCAGCATATTAGAATGATTTCTGAAGGATCATGTGACACTGAAGACTGTAGTAATGATGCTGAAAATTCAGCTTTGCCGTTACAGGAATAAATGATATTTTTAAATGTATTCATTTTAAATTGTAATAATATTTCACAATGTTATATTAAAAATAAATGCAGGCTTGGTGAGCATAAGAGACTTCTGTCAAAAATCTTAATTATTCCGAACATTTGACAGGAAGTGTAGTAAGTACTTGTTGTTTGCTGGTATTTCACATGCCTGTGTAATTATCAAGAAAATATGACAGAAATACTTTTCTTTTGGAATATTAGTATGACTGAAAAAACGAATGTTGTGCAGTGCAGCTTGTATTCAGTAATCTACTGCAGCATCAGGAAAATCCCATCAGTTGTGTTTGCTGATGGTCCACTGGCAGACTTCTCAGCAGTGACCTGTGGGAGGCCGGCTAGTGTGGGGATTTCCTCCTGTCTCCCACTCGACCAGCACCTCTGTCTGTCTGTCTGTCTCTCTCTCTCTCTCTCTCTCTCTCTCTCTTTCTTTCCTTATCTGGCCTGCTTCTCCTCATCCTGCTCGGTGTGAACCACAACAAAGCTTCTTCTGCCTGTTATTTCATCTGATTGCGACTGTATTGCTATCTCGGGTGGAGAAGTGGACACGTTTCTTGAAATCAGGTCAACCGTGTCAGGAAACTGAATTCAGATACTTGCCTGCCTCTATTATTAGAGAAGTTCCACAATGTCTTGAATAAGTCAAACAGGTAATATTCACACCATTCAAGGGCCACAACACAAAGGAAGAAAATGTAACTGTAAAACGCTGATTATCTTTGCAGATATCATACACAAGGGGAAAAAAAACAAAACAGAAATTGGCTGTGTGAATTTATTTCCAAGAGTAAATAAAGCTTTTCTTTGACACTCGATTTGGATTGTATTGTAAATGTCCACATGATCATAATATTGTTGATGCTACAGTGTGGACAAACACAGTACATGTGCTGCTCGATAAAGCATTGAATATCCTCAATCCAAGAGTGAAAGCCATGATTTACTTCACTCTTCCTAACGCTAAGACACAGCCTAAACGAAACACATCCATCTATTCAGTCAATCAGATTTATTTTGGATCCTGAGGAAAATTTTCATATTCATATTTCTAATATTTCATTATCACCGCTACAGTCAGTAGAGTTATGACTGCAATAATACCAATAGCTCTGTGAATGAATCTTTTTCAAGTGCAATATGAAAAAGCTGTTTATGGAGTCATTAACCTTATAAGTGATATTAAGTACAGGAAGATTTTTCCCTCGACAAAAAGGAAGAACGATAACTTAGACTGACAGACTTTAAATATAATGATATTATTAATTCGCTGGGTTGAGATTTGTGAAAATCGCAATTTGTCAGATTTCAGACTCTGTGACCCAGAGGAGAACTAAATGATTCATCTTGGTTGATTTTCTCATATTGCCAAATAACTCACAAGTCAGTTTGGTTAGCCAATCAGAGCGGCTGTGACAAACACTAGATGTTTCCATTGTTTGGATTTCGTCATTTTTATGACCTTGTTTGGAAAGAAATAATAGTTTTGTGGTAAGAATACTATATTTAATTTTTAAAAATCAAAGATGAGGGTGCAGCGTTCAGAATAGTTGGCGTTTCAATGACCTATTCTTAAACATTGACATTTAAACTAAAATGTGATTGAATTATATTGATAAAAAAAAGATTGCATGAATTTGCTTAATAAAATACTGTTGCGATGAAACTTTGTGTCCTTATACTTTTCTTTATGTTATGAAATCAATTAAACACTTTAGTGAGGATCATGCTTAAAAACCACACCATAACACGTCATTTATTCTTTAATAACTGCTGCTCATTAATTAAAAAAATAAAATAAAATTGCTCAGTAGAGTTGTGTCAGGTCATTCATAACTGTCTGTCATCACCCCAGTGACCTCTGACATCATCACCTTCACACAGCAGTCACATGTTGTTTTATTATAAACATATATGGTAACACTTTATTTCAATGGTCCACTTTAAACATTACTAACAATAAGCAACTTTGCTACTACATGTCAACTAACTCTTGTTAGAGTATTAGTAAACTGTTGTAGATTTTTAGTAGACTGTTAGGTTAGGGTTCAGGTTAGCAGTAGCAGCTCCTGACCGTAAATTTAAGTAAGGCAGATTCTGGGTCTTAGCGCCAGTTAATGATAAGCAGGACAATTAACACTTTCAATGCCCAGAAAGCTACTAAAGACGTATTTAAAACAGTTCATGTGACTACAGTGGTTCAACCTTAAGGTTATGAAGCGACGAGAATACTTTTTGTGTGCCAAAAAAACAAAATAATGACTTTATTCAACAATATCTAGTGATGGGCGATTTCAAAACACTGCTTCATGAAGCGTCGAAGCTTTACGAATCTTTTGTTTTGAATCAGTGGTTCGGCATGTGTATCAAACTGCCAAAGTCACGCCCCCCAGTGGTGAACCACTGAAATTTCGAAACACTTATGATGTAACGAAGCCTCGTTTACTGAAATCACATGACTTTGGCAGTTTGATATATGCTCCAAACCACTGATTCAAAACAAAAGATTAGTAAAGCTTTGAAGCTTCATGAAGCAGTGTTTTGAAATTGCCCATCACCAGATATTGATGAATAAGTCGTTATTTAAAAAAAAAAAAAAACCATTTTGGCGCACAAAAAGTATTCTCATCACTTCATAACATTAAGGTTGAACCACTGTAGTCACATGAATTGTTTTAAATATGTCTTTAGTAGCTTTCTGGGCATCGAAAGTGTTAATTATCTTGCTGTCAATGCAGGCCTCACTGCACGTTTAAACTAGGGATTTATGCTACTTTAACTAGTTACTGACCTGATGCAGACTAATATACAGCTGTATATTCATATATAGCTGAAGCGGTTTGATATAGTCTTGGTCTTGAGCGAGGTTTATGTAAAGTAATGTGAAAATAAGCGGGGAAGGAATCTGCCCCAATGGCTCTCAATTAGAGCACGCTGCAGTTCCATTTATCACCACAGATTTACATTGGAAAATTGTGGGGCGCTGTAGAGCTGAGCAGGGCTCAGGCACCCACTGCCCCACTTAGTATCATGCCTGCCGAAGCCATGCGCTAAATCTGAACATATCCTGCTCACTTTACGACTTAAAATAGTCTAGAAAATCCGAAAAAAAAAACATTTGGTGCAGAATTCTGAAAACATTTACAATTTATTATTGATTTAGTTTATATAGAGGTCTACTGTATGCTTTTGATGAATATTTTGGTGGGGCACTGCCCCACCTGCCCTTACTGACAAGCCACGGCTGCAGGTTAGTAGAATAAGTTGATATGTACTTGCAAAGTTACTTATAGTCAGTAGAATGTCTGTTGGGGACCATCAAAATAAAGTGTTAGCAGATAGTAAAGGATTACTTCACTTCAGAATTAAAATTTCCTGATAATTTACTCACGTCCATGTCATCCAAGATGTTTTTGAGGAAAACATTCCAGGATTTTTCTCCATATAGTGGACTTCAACAGGGTTCACGGGGTGGAAGGTCCAAATTGCAGTTTCAGTGCAGCTTCAAAGGGCTCTACACGATCCCAGCCGAGGAATAAGGATCTTATCTAGCGAAACGATCAGTCAATTTCTAAAAAAAAATAAAAATATATATATATACTTTTTAACCACAAATGCTTGTCTTGCACTAGCTCTGCGATGCGCCACACATTATGTAATCACATTGGAAAGGTCACACGTGACGTAGGAGGAAGTACCGACCAAATGATTACAAAGCGAACGTGCAAAGACTAAGTCGCCCTTTACAAAAAAACAAAAACAAACATAAAACAACAATGTTGGACGATTTAGAAGTTGGAGGAAAAAAAATGAGATGGAGTTTTTTGTCCTACCACGGTACTTCCACTTATGTCACATGTGACCTTTCCAATGTGATTACATAATGTGTGGTGCATCGCAGAGCAGTGCAAGACGAGCATTTGTAGTTTAAAAGTATATCATTTTTTTTTTTTTTTTTTTTAGAAAATTTCGCTAGACAAGACCATTATTCCTCATCTGGGATCATGTAGAGCCCTTTGAAGCTGCATTTAAACTGCAATTTGGACCTTCAACCCGTTGAACCCTGATGAACTCCACTATATGGAGAAAAATCCTGGAATGTTTTCCACAAAAACCTTAACTTCTTTTTGACTGAAGAAAGAAAGACATAAACATCTTGGATGACATGGGGGTGAGTAAATTATCAGGAAATTTGAATTCTAAAGTGAACTATTCCTTAAAGCAGACAGTCTACTATAATGTCATGACTGCTAGTTGACATGTAGGTACAATGTTATTATATTTAGTAGAATGTCTAAAGTGGACCATCGAAAATAAAGTGTTACCAAATATATTCATTCAGACGTCATTTGTTGCTTTGTCTCTTTTTTCATGACCATAAATAGAATTATGAACAATGAATGTGTGAAAAACATTTCCCTGAAATGTAAAATCGATGTATTTCAAGACACGCTTCTTATCTGATGTAGGCTATAACCATTTGAGACACTTGTGAGAAAGCTGAGCACCTGACAGCGGTGAGAGCTGTCTGCTAGTTTAACATGTGTAAGAATATTTGTCAGGCACATTAGCTCACTGTGGGGTTCCCATTGTGTGTAAGGGGGCGGCCTTCAAAACCCCCATCACATTCCCTTTCTGTCTTTTAGGGCGCTCTGTGTAGGAGGCTATGTGGGATTCCCCATACAACCACTCCAAAAGCACATAGGAACCTTCCTCTGCTCGTCGACAGAAGACCCGCTCTAAGCAGAATCCTTCGTGACGGGACAGAGGAGAGCGTGGAGGACAAAGAGAGCGGCTGAGGAGCGGCAGTCAGAGTGTGGGCTGCAGCATTCTGCTCCTGAGGAGCCGCGGGGCTTCTATAGCTTGGCTGGCTCATCATTACTTTTCAGGCCAGACTTCAGCCAGGTGAAAGAGGTGACGGGCCGTCCTCCTACACACGGATTCCAGTGGACACTGGGCACGCTCTCTCACAGCTGTCAGCTGCTGTGACATGCTGACAGAAGAAGAGCGACAGGAAGTGCAGGGACTGCCACACATGTAACAGAGTAGCGTATATACTAGTAAATAAAATATACTACTTACTGAACTACTTACTGCACAATATATCATCTACAATTGTTTTAAGTAAGAGTAGGCATTTTTTTCACAATAATGAGTTCTGAACATATTAAAGTGTTGTCACATACAATAAGTTATGATGAGCATCTTGCCAGGAAAGTAGTTTTTTTTTAAATCCAATTTCACGTAAAAATGTCTGAACATTTGACAGCCTTATCATAAAATATGTTAAGAAAGTGATGCTTAAATTGCAACACATACCGTTCAATAGTTTGAGGTCTGTTAGATTTTTTTATGTTTTTGAAAACGCTCATCAAGGCTGCATTTATTTTATCAAAAATACAGTAAAAACAGTAATATTTTGAAATATTTCAATTTAAAATTGCATATTTTGCATATATATATATTCAAAATATAAAATTACACTATATATATAAAATACAATATATAATTATGTATTGTTTTATATTTTAATATATTTTAAAATCTAGTTTATTTTTGTGATTTTTTCTTTTTTTTTTATACTTTTATAATTTTATAATATTTTATAATTTTTTATATTATGTCTTTCAATTCAAACACATTTAATACAATTACACAAATGAACGTTTCCTTTAAAGATATTTTTTACCAATAGTTATTCCTTATTTTTCCTTCTACTTTCTCTTCCTTTTACTTTTTTTTTTCCCTTTTGTGGTAATACTGACCACCAACACATAAAGTAAAAAAAATAAATAAATAAATAAATAATAATAATAATAATAATAATAATAACTGAACAATAACCAATAAATACATTTACATTAAATAGTTTTACATATGAAAATGGGGGGGGAGGGGGGGGGAATACCAAAACATATACATATATTTATATCAAACTCTTATAATAACACCTAATTCCTAATAAGTAATTCAAAAAATATTATTTAAATATCAATTAATAATAATATTAAATAAGTAAATAAATAAAATAATAAATGAAAATTAAAAGGGAGGCAAGATTAAATGAAAAAGGTAATTAATATGATATGTATTCCTTTATTTTATAGTATATACTTTGATTTTAGAGGTGCCCATATTTTTTCAAAATGTGTACTTTAGCTCTAAATTTCATGTTATCCTCTCCATAGACTGTACTTTAGAAACTAAATCTAACAAATCATTTAAATTTTTTGTGAATTTTCAACATCATTACTCTAGTCTTCAGAGTCACATGATCCTTCAAAAATCATTCTAATATGCTGATTTGGTGCTCAAGTAACATTTCTGATTATTATCAATGTTGGAAACAATTGTGCTTGCTTGCTTATTTTATTTTATTTTATTTTATTTTATTTTATTTTATTTTATTTTATTTTATTTTATTTTATTTTATTTTATTTTATTTTATTTTATTTTATTTTATTTTATTTTATTTTATTTTATTTGAAACCATGATGGATTTTTTTCAGGATTTTTTGATGAATAGAAAATTCAAAAGAGCAGCATTTATTTAAAATAGATTTTTTTTTTTTTTTTTTTTTCAAAAAATTATAAATGTCTTTGTCACTGTTTTGAGCAATTAAATGGCATAGTAATTTCCTTAAAAAAAAAAAAAAACTTACTGAACCCACACCTTTGAATAGTATAGTATAATGTCAGATTCATACTGTACTTCTCACAGGAAATGGAAAGTCAAGCAAACACATTGCATTGTACATTTTGACATGCAGTAGATCATCTGGCAATGCTATACATTCAGAAAAAGTGCATACAGTGTAGAATATGCATACACTACAGCATTATTGAATCCTCTTCCAAACATGAAACAACTATGGTGCTTCAGAACATCACAGCTAATATCCAGCTCAGAAGACATTATTCATGTGCTAAACAAAGGATCAATCACACAAATGTAGCAGCATGTGAAACAGGTTTACAATGAAGCCCACACTCATACACGGCCGTTAGGATCGCTTTGAAGGAGAAAAGCAGGCTAACTTTGCACCTCAGAGGCAGAAACAAAGGAAACTCTGTTCCAGTGGCCTGCCGTACATGAACGGGCCGACTTTTTTTCAATGAGTTATGACTCGATTCACATTTGTCCGTTGTCTGGATGGACACCCACAGCGTTCCAGCAACGGCCTTCTGATACAGTACACAAAACACAGACAGAGCTCAGCAGTGTCCTGCTAAATATGGGTTATTTACACTTGACTGAGTTATGAATCACAAATATTATATTTGAAATATCAAAAGTGATGTCCGGAGGGGATATTTGTTTTTAATCACCCTGCAAGTTTGATTCCATCATCAAATATGAGGAAAATATTTTATATAAAGTTTTTAATATTTTTAAAATGAGGGAAGAACAAAACATTAAACTTGGTTAGGGTATTTTTCTGAAAAATAATATATGGCAAAAAAAGGGCAAACTACAGCTATGCAAAGAAATGTATCTAAAAAAAGCTCACAGAAAAACACTGACTACAGCATAATCAGATATTAATATTTCGTTGGTTCTCTTTTGTTTTTGCGTGTGTTTATAATTCATTTGTAAGACAGCCTGGCCAAAAATTTGGCATGTTTCATTGCGTTATCACAAATAAAACAATTGTCTCCAAGCACAACTACGCAATATGTCACTTGAATCACTTGAACAAAGGGTGAAGATGTCATTTTTTCCTTGATCGTACTTCATGTATCTGCAATCAACAAGATTTCAGAATGAAGAAACATTTTTCATCAAATTCTTGCCAGACCAAACGGTCTGAGCTATCAGCATTAATCGACTCATTTCTGTCTTTTTTTCCATTATTTTTATTTTTGAGAACCAGATGAGACAATGAATTAACATTGAACTAATTGAGCTGAATAATGACTCTACTGTCTTCTGTAGAGCTGCTTTACAGTTCAAACGTGATGAATTTTTTCCTGTTTGTTACTGCGAAGTTGCTTTGAAACAATGTGTATAATTACATAAATATGACTTGACTAAGCTGATACTTTAATTAAACATAACTAAGAAGACTATTAAAAGGATAGTTCATCCAAAAATGTAAATTCTGTCATCATTTACTCACCCTCCAAACCTGTATGAACTTCTTTCTTCTGCTAAACACAGAGGAAGATATTTTGAAGAACCAAACCGTTGATGGTAGCCATTGACTTCCCATGTATGGAACAAAATACTATGGAAGTCAATGGCTACCGTCTCCTGAAAGAGTAACTTCTGAGCAATATATTGTAATATCATTTGAACGTAAATCAAAAAAGTGCAGCGAAGGG
The DNA here is from genome assembly GCF_019924925.1 of Ctenopharyngodon idella. NCBI lineage: Eukaryota > Metazoa > Chordata > Actinopteri > Cypriniformes > Xenocyprididae > Ctenopharyngodon > Ctenopharyngodon idella. The sequence continues at coordinate 6,548,868 of NC_067231.1, forward strand.
CTGATCAAAGGTTCTTATATGAAACTGTGAGTGTATATATGGCAGGCCGGTGTTTAGGCTGTGATTCATGAGGCTGTATCAGATCCGCTTCTGCTCACTATTAGTAGTAATTGAAGAGCATTTGGGTAAAGCAAGTGGCACTTGACAACAAAAACAAAGTACTTGAGCTGATGATGTCACTGGCCAATAAGTGCACTCTTTGAATGAACAAAATATTATGCTGTGCAAGGAATCTCCAGAGAAAATAGAGCATGTGATGCTGCCTGCGTCTTTGATGTACATATATCATATAGATTCAGTGCTTTTTACATTGTTACATTGACCAAAGTGTCTGAGAGACATACAGTAACACATATCCAGGGATAACAGAGAACTGTCCGAAGCCTTACCCGTATCCCACTTCAGCAGCAAAAGTATTTTGCAATACAACATGAACACATTAAGTACATTTTACCTAACACTGTACTTAGTAGTTAAAGACACCTAATATAAATGGGAGCTTATTTTGCATTTACATTCACTAGTTCATGTTAATCTGATCATTTTGAAATATACAGTAGTGGGCAAATATGATTAGTGTTTTGTTCTTCCCTCATATTTAAAATATTTTCCTTATATTTTGATGGTTTAATTAAACTTGTAGGGCCATTAAAAACAAATATCCCCTCCGGACATCACTTTTGACCACTAGGTATTTGGATAAACGTAGCATACTTGGCTTGCTGTCTATGACGGAGGAACTTCTTAAATGAATTAGTAATAAAACAGACATAAAGGTGAAGATGGGCTGATGAAGGGAAGCCAGAAGAATTGTCACTGGAACCTAATACATGCCTTTATATTATATTTTATGTTTATTTATGTATATTTGTTAAAATATATTAATATTTATACCCAAATACTATTATGATATAGCAAAAAAATATATACTTTTATATGCTTTGTTGTTATGTTGCTGATTTAAATTACCCTTACACATCACCTATAGGCTAAATTACATAGTACAGTTATGACATCAGAAAGCAATACAATGCGTTTATATATCATATATACAGGGACTTCAGAGTATGTACAGGTCAAAAAAGAAAACATGGCCCCAAACAAACAAACAAACAAACAAAAAACTACAGTGCCCTACTATGTTACCACGACGCCCAAGAAACACAGTAATACTTTTTGTCAGTGATTTGTAGGATAAAAGCGCCCTCTAGTGGTGAGGTGACCTCACAGAACTCCAGAACAGAGTTTGAACATGGTTTCATCTAAGCAGACGCTCTTGAGGCTAAAACATGTCGCTGAATGATGCGGAATGAATATCTCATTGACCGTCAACTGTTTTGAGTGTACTGTAACATGCTTTTCATTTAGAGTTTTCTTTGACCTTTAGGGCTTTTGCAGTTGGACTACTGCATCTTTACAGTGTGCAAGTGCTGAATATACAGAAATTCAATACTATACAATATTCAATAATACAATACTATATATCTCCAGTAGCCGACATACAGTATGTCACTAAACATGTTTTAGAAGTTAGTTTTTATTATTTAATAATACATTATTTTTAAACTGACATATTTGTAGACAAAGGTCTCAGCTAATGAACCATGTAAGGGAACAGGTATTTCTGAAAAAATGTTCATTTATTCACTTAATTTGTCAACTCCGTCAGACCCATTAAAAAGCATGATATTTTAATTTGATCCATCCAACAACAGTGTAAAGTCTTCAGTTATGTAATAATGGTGTTCAGTAAAGGAGCTATAAGTGAAAAAAATAAATTCTCTAAATTTTTTTCTTAGGTTTAGGGTTATTATGAACAATCCAATTCCTAAATTCCTTAATTCTCTAACCTCCTTTTTAATATTAAACATATATAACCAATGTTCTTAGGTAAATCAGACATCATGTAGTTCAGTTGTTTTAATATTTTGACACAATGAATTGAAAAAAGAATAAGACATTTCTTTCAAAATTAACAAAAACCTTCACCTGACGGTGTTGACAAAGGTCCAGCTGGGGCCAAATATACAGTATATGTAAACAGAATCATGAAACCACATTAGAAGGATTCCCCATGTGCAAAAAACATATTAAATCACATTCTATAGACTTTATGAGAGCACTTGTCAACCATCAGACATAAAACCTGACAGAGTTGACGTCTGACGGAATTGACAAAATTGAATTTTTTTCCATCTTTACCACGTGTTGTACAATGGAGCAGTTTTGTTTTCTTTCTCAGTTGTAGCTGCCTTAATAAATATAAAAAATGCCAAGATTTATCCCACAACTATTTACAGAAACTATTAGACTGGGACGACGGAGTCAACATGTTAGCTGTGACTGCAAAGACTTCAACATTGTTTGTATAAAATCTAAAAAAACTATAAAACTTCCAGGACTATGTGTCAATGAGCAGGAAGTAGTAAGTACTCCTCAGAGTTAAAGATGACCATGACATTGCCTGATTTATTCAGAATTATAAAAATCCTGACGGAGCTGACGTAAAGTGAAGACACAACTTTGATAGGCTTTTTTTTTTTTTTTTTTTTTTTTTATGGAAAATATAATTCAAGACTTACTTTATGTATTGTTTGATAGATCTCTGCCTTTCAATTGAAATGTATATTTTTGAATTTGTTGCATTTTTAAACACTTTACATTGTGACCTCATGCTGAGGACAAGCTAAATTACATGCTTTTCCAAGTATAGAGCATGTATTTAAATAGGCTAATACTAACAAAATTATTTAAAAATAAAAGCAATGAATGTTCTGAATATCCAGATTTCCTTTAGGTGTAACTTTTAAGTATTTTTATTTTGATGAATTTATTTATTTGTAGGCCTAACATAAAGAGGGCTTTTGTGCATAGGACATGTTTTATCACAAGAATCAGTGATACTCACCTAGTAAGCTGCTGTAGACCTACTTTTAAATATATCTGCAAAATTTGTTTACTGCAAGCAATATACATTTTTTCCATAACCTCATGCTCTGGATAATGTGTCCTCTATTGTTGGTGTACTGTCTAATAAATGCTCTGTAGTGTGTATATTTCCTTATGTGTGTATGATATGATCTGAAATTGTTTGATTTTGCTAGAAGGGTCAGTAGTTTTTTAAATGTAGTTTGAAGATATGGTTTTGTGTTTAATGTTGTGAGAAAATGGGTGAAGGTTTCTAAAAATGTGTCTTAGCAATTGTGAAAAACTGTAAGTAAGTAGAAACGAGGAAAGGAACAGCGCTCGCACGACACGCACGCCGTTGTAATGTGACGCGGCGGTGACGTCGCGGAGGGGGAAGTTGTTGTTTTTGCTCGTCTATTGTAGCAGTGGATCAGTAACCGGTGAAACCAGAGTCTCTGGTCCCGGAATAAACACAATAATGTGCCAATGAGTCTCTCGTGTAGTTGAGGCTGTAGTCGATGAAGGAATGGAGGTGCTGGACAGTCCTCTCAATCTCGTAAGTGTTTGTTTACAAGCCACATTAGCATGCTAGCTGCTGTTAGCTTAGCCGCATTTAATCTCTGAACAAATTAAAGTAAAGCTGCGAAGAGGTTCACCTGTCCGGAAACACGTGCAGCCCTTTATTACCCGGGTCTTTAAATCCTTTAACCGTGATGTGAAGGCTTTTTATAAACCGTGTTCCGTTTTTAATTTAGTTTTGTCTCAGTCTCCATATGTGTGTTTGTGTACTGCTGACAGCTGATCACCTTTTAAACAAACAAACACGAACTTCACTGACATATGACTCTAAATGTGTGATTTATTTCCTAGAGTCGTATGACATTTATGACAGTACGTTATTGAAAGCTGTTCCTGAGGTGATGCTGAGATAACTTTTTTTATTTTAATACAGTTTTTCATTGTAAGTTTTATCATCAGCCTAACAAAGATAAAAGTAAATCATTGCATGTTTTTTTTTTTTTTTTTTTTTGGACACATCTTTCTCCCTTTCTTAGCTATATTATAATATTATTTATAGATATTAATATAACTAATAAATAAAAAATAATAGAAAATAAAAATATATAATGCAATATACATTTAAATGATATATAAAATAATATATTTAGTAAGTAATGCAGACTAGACATATTACATGACTCCAGTGACAATTCTTCCAGCATCCCTCCAACAGCCCATCTGCACCTTTATTTTATTTAATACTTTTATTTTATACTTTTAAAAAGAGTACTCAATATGTAAATCGTACATTGTGAAAGAAAATATTTAAGTACGAAGTGAATAATGTTTCTGGACACTTAATTGCATGTTATTTACAATTAAATGAAACTGTATTTTAGTTTACATTTATATTAATTCAAGTAGTTGAAGATCAGAGTGCTTTTTTAACCCACTTGAGTAGGAAGTGAGTAAATCTTTATAAGTAATTTCATAATTCTGTTGTCTTTTAAATCTGGTTAAAGTGTACTAAAATTTGCTTTAATGTAATTTCTTTTGAAACTTGTGTCATGTTAGTCAACACATCAAAATAAGTGTACTTTAAAGCATGATAAAAGACTATTAAAACGATTGAAAATGTACCTTAAAATAAATGTTTGATATGAAATTATTACTAAAGTGTGTTAAGAAAAAATTAATGAAAGTGTACTCTCTTTAGAGTACACAAGTGCCCTTTTATTCCATTAATATATTATCCGTAAGTACAGTTTCAATATAATTAAGTTAACTTAATTTTCACTTCTTTTTCACAAGGGTCAAAGAGTTCACATGATCATATAATTTTGAATGTCAGGTTTTCAGTTTGGTAAAAACTGGAAACTTGTGCTTTTTGGATAAATGCTTTGAGGTCAACAATGGAGAGTTTGAGCACAAAACTAGTTCCCAGTAATTCCTTTGGACTGCTTGGTGAATTACAGTAGAAAATAGAAGCGGATCACATGACACATGCAGTTACATCAGTTTAGATACCCTTCTGTTGTGATTGAAAGGATTGGATGAACGTTCATGTAGCTTCAGTTATACTCTAGAGCAGGGGTGTCCAATCCTGCTCCTGGAGGGAGCTGTCCTGTAAAGTTTAGCTCCAACCCAAATTAAACACCTGAACCAGCTAATCAGGCTCTTACTAGACATACTCGAAACTTCCTGGCAGGTGTGTTGAGGCAAGCTGGAGCTAAACTCTGCAGGACCGAGTGTGGACACCTCTGTTAGAAGCAGGTAATGAGCTGTCATTGATGGTCTGTACTGTCATTAGTTTTAAGTGTTAACAAACACATGATGAAACACTGGAATAGGTTATATCGTCTCTTTCAGGCCCATCAACAGTGCAGGAAAGCAGACCGCTTGCTGGCTGCTGGGAAATTTGAAGATGCCATCTCCTGCCACAGAAAAGCTGCAGGTTGGTTTCTGTTTTAAACTCTATTCGGATGGTAATTATTTCTCACGGGGATGTCTATAAAAATGCATTTGCGTGGCACCTCAGTGAAAACACTCATGCTTTCGAATGGCAAATTATTCACAGTGGTAAACAAAATGTCTGTTATTGTAATTCATATTAATTTAATAATAGGAAAATAAAAATGTATTTATTATTTTATTATTTAAATATCTTATTTAAAAATATGTAAAGTGACACTATAGTTTAAGTTGTTTCCTGTCTTACATTTTATTTCTCAAAATGTGGAAATTAGCACAAATAAGTTAACGCAAATTCTTTTTTTACATAAGGTAAACATTTGACTCAGCTACTTGTTCGACTAGTAAAATTATTAGTTGTGCAAGCTGTAATTTACATATTAAATGTAGATAATAAATATTTTTAAAAATGATTGTGTACTATAATAAAGGCCTGTTTGAAATGTTTACGTGATTTTGATTTTCTTTTTGTTCTTAACAGCTCTCATGTAATATTATTCTTGAAAACAGTTTCCAGCATTTCGGTTTTGCAAAATGACTTTTGGATTGATCCCTTCTTGTAAACTTACAGATTTGAATTTGGACAGTAATTAAATTACCATACGACTTCGGTGTTTGTGAAAAAGCAGTTAGTAATTTTTCGTGTGGTGGGAGAAAAACACAGACTTTCTGGTTTTGGACGGCAATAAAATCACAGACTAGCCCATATAAATGCTGAAATTATCTTATGTCCCCATAAGAAACAATAACGGTCCGAATACGAATAGGGCTTCAGTCTCACGTTTGTCTCACGAATTCTTGTAAAGAAAATTCTTGTATAATCTATGACTAGCATTGGGCTCAACCTGTAATTGAGAAACCAGCCCTGGAAGCGTGTGCTTAAAGGGTTAGTTCACCCAAAAATGAAAATTCTGTCATCATTTACTCACCCTCATGTGGTTCCAAAACCTGTAAGACTTTCGTTTATCTTCGGAACACAAATTAAGATATTTTTTGATGAAATCTGTGAGCTTTCTGTCCGTCCATTGACAGCCTACGAAACTACCACTTTGATGCTTCAAAAAGTTCATAAAGAGACTGTAAAACTAATCCATATGAATTGAGCAGTTTAGTCCACATTTTCTGAAGAGACACGATCACTTTATATGATGAACAGATTGAATTTAGGCTTTTATTCACATATAAACATTGATCAGCGAACGTCAACAGAAGCTCAACTGAACTTACTTGATGCACGAGAACAAACTTCTTGTGGAAGCTCAAACTCGCTGCGTAACAATGAACCTTATTGGTTCTCGCACATCAAGCAAACATGCTTGAGCTTCTGTTTACCGTAACTGATGTTTGAGTTGTGAATAAAAGCCTAAATTCAATCTGTTCATCATATAAAGTGATCGTTTCTCTTCAGAAAATTGGGAATAAACCGCTCAGTTCATATGGATTAGTTTTACAACCTCTTTATGAACTTTTTGAAGCATCAAATTATCAGGTGCTAGGTTGTCAATGGAGGGACAGAAATCTCATCAAAAACATCTTCATTTGTGTTCTGAAGATGAACGAAAGTTTTACAGGTTTGGAACCACATGAGGGTGAGTACATTTTTGGGTGAACTAACCCTTTAAATAAGCTGCCTTTTCTCCACAGAACTTCTCAAGGAGGCCATGAAGCTCACTGGCTGTGAACAGGTATGCCTAGATTGTCATCATTGTCTGGTATTTTCTTTTTTTACTTATTTTGCAGTGTGGTTCAGTTCTTGAGATGTTCAGATGTTTTTTCCTACGTAGGCTCGCTTGTCCCTGGAGCTTCAGAGGGAAAGTCACATCAAGCAGCAGAGGCTGATCGAGGAGCGATGGAAGCGAGCTAAGCGAGAGGACAAGCCCAGAACGCTCCAGCACACCCCCATCTTAGACCAGACGCCACGCCGCTACCTACAGCCTGCAGGAACGGCCACAGACGTCTCTCAACCCTCCGAACGCGAGTATGACACCTGGCTGTACCTCCTGAAAAACAAAGGCACCGTTCCAGAGCCCTGCACAGGCAGTAAAGCCCAGAAAGATGACAAAACCCGGCTGGAAGAGCAGCAGACCACCATCGATGACCTGCGCAAGCTCGTGGACCGCCTGGTGTCTGATAACGAGCGGCTGAAACAGGAGAACGAGCGGTTGCGGGCGGAGAACGTGCGGCTGAAGAAGGAACACTACGCTGATGCCGACTTCGTGGAGAAGTCGGAGCTGTGGGTGCTTCCGCAGCCGGCTGAGGAGCGCAAGGCGAAGGACATTCCCATCCCACAGCTCCCTCCGCTGGAGATGCCCACTCAGGAGATCCCTCTGGAAGACCTGCCCGGTCTGGAACTTCCTGAGGACATCCAGCAGGAACTGCAGGAGCTGCTGGACGGCGAGAAACTGTGACCGCTCGCGCTCAAAACACGCACCAAAGGGAGACTTCGATCGCCATCGAGTGCCAGCGAACGCGCAGAGGAAAAACGCGCTTCAGTGGCGTAAATGATGGTTCACACAGCCGTCAGTAGGTTTGGTTCACGACTTTTCTCAGTGGCGCCCGTAGCGATTGGATATACGAAGAAAGAAAACAACTCTTTTTGAAGTACGTGTGCCTTTTTGAACATTTCTAACGCGTTTTTTGTTATGAAGTACGAGTGAGAAGGGACATGGGAGATGAACAGATTCTGTCGGACATTATGTTATCAGACTTTTTATCAGCAAAATCCCACTTTGAATTGAACTATTTCCTACACAGACACTGTGAACTACATCCATAATGTGTGTGTGTGTGTGAGTGTGTGAGGGTTTGGTGCAGTACCTGTCGATTAGCACATCGATGTTGGTGTTCATGCAGTTTCAGTCTATCAGCAGCGCAGATTTAGGGCATAGAGGAAGCCAAGAGGCATCAATGCAATTAGTTATGCATTCTGTTTCTGAACACAAATAACCAGCTTGCAGCACTTGTTTTGCCTTATTGCAGAAGTCCTGTAGACTAGTACGAAGCCCTTTCATGATGTCATCTCTGCCAGATCGCCACCCTGGACGATTTGTAGCAACACCGAAAACAGCCGTGCTAATAACCGTGGATTATTTCTATAGGATAAGGGACTTTTGGGATTGAAACTATTGCATTCAGAACTATAAGCAATAATCATGTCGAGTGCTACAGTATCACTTCTTTGTTTGTCATCTCTACTATTTCCTGCTCAGCTGTCATTCTTCAGACCCAATGCCAACAGCATAGGAATGGAGTTCTGAAACCTTCACTCTTTGTCCACATCAGGACGTGTGTGAACTCTGGATGAACTGAGGATGTTGTTGTTAGTTCTTTTGAAGCTTCATTTTGTATTGTACTCATCAATCAAGGATCGTCTGGATCACGATGCTAATATTTTCAGGTAACTGATTGCACAATCATACATTGTCTAACAATAAACCAGGTTCACTCCTCACACTAATCAAAAGCGTACCAACATGTGCCAGACGCGCCTGGGAAGAGATGAATTTATGGCTCGTATTGTCATGAAGAGGGAACCAAATCCACATTTTGCTCTTTTTATTATTATTATTTTTTTTAAATTCAATGTTTAATTACTGGTTTACCACAGTAATCAGGGTGCATCAGATTGTTTTGTTATTTTGCATTTTGTTTTATGATGTAAAAATCAATGAAAATCATAAGACGAAAGTGTTTTGATGCATGAATGGCTGTTCTACAGTAGCTGTATGTACATGATTAAGATATTGAAAACAAGAATTTATGTATAATTCTTTTGTGAGTTTACTTGTTCTGACAAGCATTAAAGATTTTAACAAGTGGAAGCATAAATCTGAGTTGTTTGTCCACCTGCTGGTTTTGCTGTTATACTCTATTCTTAAAGGGTTAGTTCACCCAAAAATGAAAATTATGTCATTAATTACTCTCACTCATGTCGTTCCACATCCGTAAGACCTTCGTTCATCTTCGGAACATAAAGATATTTTTGATGAAATCCGATGGCTCAGTGAGGCCTCCATTGCCAGCAATGTCACTGAACCTCTCAAGATCGAGGAAACTACTAAAGACATATTTAAAACAGTTCATGTGACTACAGTGGTTTTGACTTAATATTATAAAGAGACGAGAATACTTTTTGTGCGCCCCCAAAAAAAAAAAAAAAAAAGACTTTTTAACAATGTCTAGTGATGGACGATTTCAAAACACTGCTTCGAGGCTTTACGAATCTTTTGTTTCGAATCAGTGGTTCACGTAAACGACGCCTTTTTTACTGAAATCACGTGACTTTGGCTTAATTTGTGTTACGAAGGTGAAGGAAGGTCTTACAGGTGTAGAACGACATGAGGATGAGTAATTAATGACATTATTTTCATTTTTGGGTGAACTAACCCTTTAATACAACCAACCAACTAATAAAGGTTGATCAGATGAGCAAGATTCAAAGCTATTGTAACACAACAAAGTGGTACATATTTGTGACTGCACATTTGATGAATTCTGTATTAATGCATTCATTTCTGTGCTGCCTGGCAACTGTACACAGTTGGAGGCTATTGAATTATATTATTTTTTTAAAATATTTTCTTCATTTTAAGTTTTGATAATGAATTTTTAATAGTACAAATATTCCAGGCTGTCTCTCTATTAAATATGAGCTCATAAAAGCTGCATTCATAATTATAAAATAACGTTCAAAATATTTTCAGATGGAGTATAGCGTCACACCACAATTTCTCATAGAGCTCGTCAACTACCCACTTATACTAAATGTGCAAAAAAACAACTGTACTTCATTTTTTATGTTCGTATAAAACATGATTAAACTGTAATACTCTTTATAGGAGAGAACTTGAAATGTTCGTGACTGCATTACAAACGAGTTTCATTGCATCATTTCTACATTTCCACAACTGCTCAATAGCGTCATCTGGTGGCCAATCTGTGAATGACAGTATGTCTTCAAAAGTGGGCAATGTCCATTAGGCAGCAAATACAGAATTTGATTTTATCGATAGAAAATGGATGAAATGAAAAGTTGGCTATTGGTTAACTATTTTCTTCATCCTTCTTGGTGACATAAGCAATTTATTACATTTTGATGAAAGATTATGAGATTCTGAAGAAACAACGCTGGAACAGACTCGTGACTCGTGTAAGGCCAATACAGCCATTTCATTTGTGATTAAAATACCTTAAAATGTCATAAAAATGTATTTATTTTTATTTTGGCATGATTTTATAACATCATATATCAACATAGTGCAAAATGATATTAAACTTATTTGTAGAAGTCGTTGCATTGTATGAGAAAGAATGTCCGGAAAAATTAATTTCATTGATGTCATTCAGAGTAACCAATATAAAGGGACCATTTTGTATCAAGTCATGCGGTCAATATCATGTGACAGGATATGACATCATTCAGAGACACCTGCAAAGGACCACATGGTCGTGAAGCAAAGTAACTAATTCTCTCTTAACTATTTGAAAAATTCATGTTTTCACTTGCTCATACGCATGTCCCGAAACATCAGGTCATTCGGTACAACCGCTATAAAACATGGAAAATGTTGGAATATTTTAAAAACTTGTACTAAATATAAAACGTTTGATTGCCCTTTTGTTAGCTAGCCTTCTAGATATCAGCCTGTTAGCAATGTTTGAAAACACAACCGAAATTTGGTTAAACCGAATGATTTTTTTGGTGACAAATTTAAAAAATGACAAAAGCAGTGTTAATTTTAAAAAACACATAACCGCATTGTTAACACTTAATAAGACTTCAAAATTAATTATATCTCCATTATGTTTTTTTACACTTTTAAAAACCTTATTCGTCAATGACCCATATATATATATAAATAAATTAATTTCTGTTTCAGCTTGTCAATAAGGCAAAAGACAGGCAGATATTTGATAAATCCATTTTAATGGAAAATGTAAAACCCCTTTGAACTTCAATGTACAAAGCATGTAACACTTGCACTTTAAAATTTGAAATTGAAGCAAGCCATGTTTAAAAAAATACATCAGTGAATGTATATATGTATATATTTACACAGCATAGTACGATTTCCTTTTTCCATCGAACTTCAAAAGTTCACCATAGTAAATCTGAACATAAAAAGGAGAAATGAGAGTTTTCTTAAATAAATTACAACTTTTTTGTTTGTAAATGTCTCCATTTTACAGTGAATACTTCTTAATAAAATGCTGAAGTGTGTTATTCATTAAGTCTTTCTTTACATAATAGAACTTTACAATGTTTACAATTGTTTGGCAGTTCTTTTTCTCAAAAGATATGGCATGAGGACATGAGACAGCGGATCTCTCTCACAGTAACTCCAAGTCTCCAAAGTAGTGAGCGGCATCAGAAATCCATTAGCAAACTGTACAAGTCACATTTACATTTGATCGAGAACAGAGCAGAACTCCTGAAAATAAATACGATTCTCCACTGAAACTATACAGTAGGAAAGAACAAAAGGGGAACGAAAGCAAACAGACAAACAAACACTAGTTGGGACAGCGGCGCTGTCAGATTATCTTCAGATGTGTGGCGTGTCGATCACAGTCATCCTGATGGGCTATACTGCTATGGTGTCAGTAACAAATAAATACAGTTTCCTGGTGATTTTCTCTGCTTGGCACTGGAGGTTCGCGGTGTGAGCGTTAGTGTGCATATTTGGGGGAACGTGTCGACGGGTGTCATGAGTTCGTCTCCTCTTCCTCCTCCTCCTCTGCGCAGCACCTCTTTAATGTTCCCACGGCATCCTTCACGCAGTGGTAAAAGATGTTCTTGACCTGAGAGAAACGGCAGGCTGTTAGAATGATGGTACAGACTCTGACTCGCATGGTTAAAAAAAGACGAGAGAGATGGCATGGAGACTGATGAATGCTCATCTGGCACTTGGTGAAGAACAGACTGACAAACATTCATTGCGTCCACATCAGGACCAAAAAAACACTGCTGTTACACATGAGAAGCACAAAAAACTGAACCACCACACACAGTTTACAATATATTTACAGGGTGTCTGCAGAGTTTTTAAAATCAAATTTAAGACTTTAAAGGCCGTTCACACCAAGGACGATAACTATAAAGATATAGTTCTAAAAATCGTTCTCAATATTAAAGAATAGCAGAGTTCACGATATTGTTGGAATCACTTTCAGGATGATTTTATCCAACTGATGAATGATAAAAACATTGACAGCCAATCAGAATCCATCCTGCTGTAACGAGCTTGAGTATTTAAAGTGACAGACAAGCACGCAACAATATCATCCGCTGGTGTGGAAGATAATATAGTTATCGTCATAGTTATCGTTCTTGATGTGAACAGGCCTTAAGACCTGCAAAAATGCAATGAATACATTATGTTCATACAGAACAAACCCATACAATGGTAAAATAAATCATTTATCTCAGATGCTTTTACTTAAACAAGGTGTACAAGTTTAAAATACTCATATGTATTGAAATTTTGCTGATACAATTAATGTGTTTAAAGAAAGGTAATAAAAGGTTATTGCGACGATACTAGAAAATCTATATACTGAATGTGTTTAATGGAGTTGTTAGTCTTTCCTTCCTGTGACGGGTTTACGTTGAATTAATGCCAGATACTGTTTATTGTGTAACCAAAATACCAATAATAACCAGATTTTTGCCCAGTTTTAAGGTGATGATATACGGGGCAATTTTTTGAGCAATGATGCCAGAAAAAGTTGAGAATGGGCAACAAATTTCCATCTGAAGTATCCAGATAGAAATTTGTTGCCCATTCTCAATGGGAAAGTGCCCAAGCAACATCACTAGGCAACATTGCTCAAAAAGTTGCCCCATGTATCATCACCTTAATTGAACTAAGGCCTAATCCTGGCTTTATCTAAGCCCTGTCTGTGAAAGCAGGCCTTATGCATATAAACAAGCCCAAAATACACTGGGACTCTTAGTTTGCAATGTCTATGATACCCGCTATTCTTGCTTTTTCCCCAAATGTAAGACCTCTTAAAAATAATTAAGATTTTGTTATACCTTTTGAGATATTTATGACCTTAAATTTGATCAATATGAATTTCAACACATTCTAAAACTTATGATATTTGTAACTTTTATGCCATCTTACAATGCATCTGAAAATATAAATATTGAGTATGTACCACATTCCAAATAAGTGCTGACAATAAGTATTTTTTCCAGTGTGTTTGAACTCTACCTGTAGCTTATCTTCATAGTTGATTTCCTCCTTGGAGGATCTGAGTTCCTGGGTTAAGTGGAACGAATGCACCACATGCTCCGGAGAGACAAAGTCATTGATCACCTGGACGCAGCTGTGAAGGTTCTGCACCTGTATGGATGAGACACACAAACGTGAGTGTGCACTATTTTATGTATATCATAAAGATATTGGTACTCTGGAACTTCACCTAGTACAGAAAGAGGAAGTTTGCCTGTGATTTTTTCATCATACATGCTCACCTTCCATAAATAACATGTTGTACACAAACTGTTCTACTACATGCCTTCTGTTTTCTAATTGATAGTTTATACTTTTTTTTAGCAAGTCAAAGGCATTTTATTATAATTCTAAAACTGTCCTCTCCTTCAGCCCATGGTACACATCTTTTAGCTGTGAAATCTTTACTCATTTTTATAAAGTAAATATAAGAATAACTTTTATATTGTTCATAATATTTTAAGATGAACACTTAAGCATGACAACTGATATTTTTATGTATTTTATGTAAGCAGTCTTCTGTACTGTTATAAAGATGGCCATATAAATATCAGCATCTGCATTCAATTGTGTATTTTTGCTCAGTTTGCGTCTGAGGTGTTTTTTCCCCCTCAGAGTATGAGCTCCCTATTCTCCTACATCATACTATATGAGCCATAAAACCCAGATCTATCAAATATGATACTCAAAAAAAATATATATTTATATACAATATATATTTTGTCTAAAGATTCAATAAACTGTTCCATTTCAGAAAATAGATTTTTCAAAAAATGGATTTCTAATATTTCATATGTCAGGCTTTACAGGGTTAAAATGAAGTGAAAATCATTAGGAGATGTTTTGATTTTCTTTTAAATAATTCAATGACATTCTGGCTTAAGTATGGAAGATTGTTTCCTCCATTAAATAAAAAAGGTACTTGCGACTTTTTATCTCACAATTCCGACTTTTTTTTCTCACAATTGGGAATTTTTTATCACGCAATTCTGACTTTATAACTCGCAATTCTGACATTATATCTCGCAATTCTGACTTTATAACTCGCAATTCTGACATTATATCACGCAATTCTGACTTTATATCACACAATTCTGACTTTATAACACACAATTCTGACATTATATCACGCAATTCTGACTTTATATCTCGCAATTCTGACATTATATCTCGCAATTCTGACTTTATAACTCGCAATTCTGACATTATATCTCGCAATTCTGACATTATATCTCGCAATTCTGACATTATATCTCGCAATTCTGACTTTATATCAAGCAATTCTGACTTTATAACACACAATTCTGACATTATATCACGCAATTCTGACTTTATATCTCGCAATTCTGACATTATATCACGCAATTCTGACTTTATATCACACAATTCTGACTTTATAACACACAATTCTGACATTATATCACGCAATTCTGACTTTATATCTCGCAATTCTGACATTATATCACGCAATTCTGACTTTATAACTCGCAAATCTGACTTTATATCAAGCAATTCTGACTTTATATCACGCAATTCTGACTTTATATCTCGCAATTCTGACTTTATAACTCGCAATTCTGACATTATATCAAGCAATTCTGACTTTATATCACGCAATTCTGACTTTATATCTCGCAATTCTGACATTATATCACGCAATTCTGACTTTATATCACGCAATTCTGACTTTATATCACGCAATTCTGACTTTATAACTCGCAATTCTGACTTTATAACTCGCAATTCTGACATTATATCTCGCAATTCTGACATTATATCACGCAATTCTGACATTATATCACGCAATTTTGACTTTATATCACACAATTCTGACATTATATCACGCAATTCTGACTTTATAACTCGCAATTCTGACTTTATAACTCGCAATTCTGACATTATATCACGCAATTCTGACTTTATATCTCGCAATTCTGACATTATATCACGCAATTCTGACTTTATATCACACAATTCTGACTTTATATCTCGCAATTCTGACATTATATCACGCAATTCTGACTTTATATCACACAATTCTGACTTTATATCACACAATTCTGACATTATATCACGCAATTCTGACTTTATATCACACAATTCTGACTTTATATCACACAATTCTGACATTATATCTCGCAATTCTGACTTTATAACTCGCAATTCTGACTTTATATCACACAATTCTGACATTATATCTCGCAATTCTGACTTTATATCACGCAATTCTGACTTTATAACTCGCAATTCTGACTTTATATCAAGCAATTCTGACTTTATATCACGCAATTCTGACTTTATATCACACAATTCTGACTTTATATCACACAATTCTGACATTATATCTCGCAATTCTGACTTTATAACTCGCAATTCTGACTTTATATCACACAATTCTGACATTATATCTCGCAATTCTGACTTTATATCACGCAATTCTGACTTTATAACTCGCAATTCTGACTTTATATCAAGCAATTCTGACTTTATATCAAGCAATTCTGACTTTATATCAAGCAATTCTGACTTTATATCACGCAATTCTGACTTTATATCACACAATTCTGACATTATATCACGCAATTCTGACTTTATAACTCGCAATTCTGACTTTATAACTCGCAATTCTGACATTATATCTCGCAATTCTGACATTATATCACGCAATTCTGACATTATATCACGCAATTCTGACTTTATATCACACAATTCTGACTTTATATCACGCAATTCTGACTTTATAACTCGCAATTCTCACTTTATATCACACAATTCTGACATTATATCTCGCAATTCTGACTTTATATCACGCAATTCTGACTTTATAACTCGCAATTCTGACTTTATATCAAGCAATTCTGACTTTATATCACGCAATTCTGACTTTATATCACGCAATTCTGACTTTATATCACACAATTCTGACATTATATCACGCAATTCTGACTTTATAACTCGCAATTCTGACTTTATAACTCGCAATTCTGACATTATATCTCGCAATTCTGACATTATATCACGCAATTCTGACATTATATCACGCAATTCTGACTTTATATCACACAATTCTGACTTTATATCACGCAATTCTGACTTTATAACTCGCAATTCTGACTTTATAACTCGCAATTCTGACATTATATCTCGCAATTCTGACATTATATCACGCAATTCTGACATTATATCACGCAATTCTGACTTTATATCTCGCAATTCTGACATTATATCACGCAATTCTGACTTTATATCACACAATTCTGACTTTATACAATTATATATCGCCAATTCTGACTTTATAACTCGCAATTCTGACTTTATAACTCGCAATTCTGACATTATATCACGCAATTCTGACATTATATCACGCAATTCTGACTTTATATCTCGCAATTCCGACATTATATCACGCAATTCTGACTTTATAACTCGCAATTCTGACTTTATATCACGCAATTCTGACTTTATATCACGCAATTCTGACATTATATCAAGCAATTCTGACTTTATAACTCGCAATTCTGACATTATATCTCGCAATTCTGACATTATATCACGCAATTCTGACTTTATAACTCGCAATTCTGACTTTATAACTCGCAATTCTGACATTATATCTCGCAATTCTGACATTATATCACACAATTCTGACATTATATCACGCAATTCTGACTTTATAACTCGCAATTCTGACTTTATAACTCGCAATTCTGACTTTATAACTCGCAATTCTGACATTATATCTCGCAATTCTGACATTATATCACGCAATTCTGACATTATATCACGCAATTCTGACTTTATATCTCGCAATTCTGACATTATATCATGCAATTCTGACTTTATAACTCGCAATTCTGACTTTATATCACGCAATTCTGACTTTATATCACGCAATTCTGACATTATATCACGCAATTCTGACATTATATCAAGCAATTCTGACTTTATAACTCGCAATTCTGACTTTATATCACGCAATTCTGACTTTATATCACGCAATTCTGACATTATATCACGCAATTCTGACTTTATAACTCGCAATTCTGACTTTATATCACGCAATTCTGACTTTATAACTCGCAATTCTGACTTTATATCACACAATTCTGACATTATATAATTCTGACTTTATAACTCGCAATTCTGACATTATATCAAGCAATTCTGACTTTATAACACACAATTCTGACTTTATATCACGCAATTCTGACTTTATAACACACAATTCTGACTTTATATCACGCAATTCTGACTTTATAACACGCAATTCTGACTTTATATCACGCAATTCTGACTTTATATCACGCAATTCTGACTTTATAACACACAATTCTGACTTTATATCACGCAATTCTGACTTTATAACACACAATTCTGACTTTATATCACGCAATTCTGACTTTATATCTCGCAATTCTGACATTATATCACGCAATTCTGACATTATATCACGCAATTCTGACATTATATCACGCAATTCTGACTTTATATCACGCAATTCTGACTTTATATCACGCAATTCTGACTTTATAACTCGCAATTCTGACTTTATAACTCGCAATTCTGACATTATATCTCGCAATTCTGACATTATATCACGCAATTCTGACATTATATCACGCAATTCTGACTTTATAACTCGCAATTCTGACTTTATAACTCGCAATTCTGACTTTATAACTCGCAATTCTGACATTATATCTCGCAATTCTGACATTATATCACGCAATTCTGACTTTATAACTCGCAATTCTGACATTATATCACGCAATTCTGACTTTATAACTCGCAATTCTGACTTTATATCTCGCAATTCTGACTTTATATCTCGCAATTCTGACTTTATATCACACAATTCTGACATTATATCTCGCAATTCTGACTTTATAACTCGCAATTCTGACTTTATAACTCGCAATTCTGACATTATATCTCGCAATTCTGACATTATATCACGCAATTCTGACTTTATATCACGCAATTCTGACATTATATCAAGCAATTCTGACATTATATCACGCAATTCTGACTTTATATCACACAATTCTGACTTTATATCACGCAATTCTGACTTTATAACTCGGAATTCTGACTTTATCACTCGCAATTCTGACTGTATAACACGCAATTCTGACTTTATATCAAGCAATTCTGACTTTATCACTCGCAATTCTGACTGTATAACTCGCAATTCTGACTTTATAACTTGCAATTCTGACTTTATAACTTGCAATTGACTTATAACTTGCAATTTTGAGAAAAAAGTCAAAATTGTGAGATATAAACTCGCAATTGCCAGAAAAAAAGTCAGAATTGTGAGATAAAAAGGTCACAATTACCTTTTTTATTTTTTATTTCATGCCGGAAACAAGCTTCCATACTTAAGTGTCTGAACAATGTTCAGAACAATGCTTTGTTACTTTCCATGTCAATCGAGTGGGGGTTTTTGGTCTGAATAATCAATAATACAATATATACTTCAGAATCAAGTATTGCTTATGTGGTATCAGTGGTTTGAGCAATCGCAGAAGAGGAAGGAGTGCAATGAGACCTGGTGCAGAGCTCCAGCAGGGATCAGGACTGAATCACCCAGAAACTGCACCACAGTCCAGCCCTGAACGGCATGTTCATCCAGCAGCCGCTGACGCAGCTTTCGGCTCAAGTACCAGCCGGGCTCACGGATGGGGTCGTGATCCGCTGGGATCTCCACGCCCTGCTCTTTTGCCACCTGTCATGTCCAAACATACACAAACTTTGAGTTAAACGCACAACATATCTGCAAACATATAAAGTTGATCCTATAAAACTCCCTTGTGCTAGAACGAAAGGTTTTTTTGTGGACACTCACTCAGAGAGACAGAGAGTGTTCCACTGTATTATTTCAAGATCATCAGAGAAATCAAATCAAAATAACCTTGTGCAGGAACTCTTTAATCTTCTCGCCGTCTTTGCTTGTGTAGATGTGCCACAAGGCTCCGGGAGTCTCGCTCGAGTCCTTTAATCTTTTCTTCACGTTGTCATCCAGATCTTCCTCCTCCAGCCTCTTCAGCACTCCTGTGTGTTTGGCACAAACACACTCATGCGGTTACACAGCAAACACATCACACAGTCAGCTTAATTTATTATAAAGTCAGGGAGCGCCATCCTCTTTTGAAGACGGAGCGATGTTTAAAAATTAATGGAGAAGTGTGTGTGTGGGAGTCTGGCTTATATATATTCTCTTCATGTCTGCCCATGAGACAGTGGTTAAAAATAGAAAGGCCATCACAGTAGGAAGGAGAGAGGGGGAAGAGCAGCTGTTGGCATGAGACACAAAGCAAGGATTGCAAAATTACTTAATAACTTACAACCGGAAAGTAAGACAAAAAATGTGTTGCTCAGAAATGGTCACTGTTGTGATTTTATTATGTCACAACCACGATTACACTGAGCTGCGCTGATGAACGTCACTGTGAACTAAACCAGTACAGTCATAAAAGAAGTTATTTACAAACCCAGGAGCCGGGATCAGAACTCAGGTCACCCCTTCTGTTTTATTCACTCCCACTCAACAACTTTTTTTTCCCTTACAAGAACCCAGTTTCACTGTCTTTGAAAGCCTGGATATTAGGGGTGTGACGAGACACTTAGCTCACGAGACGAGACACGAGATTGGGTTCACAAGTTTTATATTGGGAGACAGGCTATTGTATGTAACTAATTTGTACACATCAGGGAGCTCACATTTTACTTTCGAATTCGCGATCGCAAGTAGGCTACTCTGTATACAGGGAGTGACGGTGCTGAACGTGCATTCTACAAGATGATACATTTATCAGACACTTAGGCTCTGTTGCACAACAAAATCCTCCGCCATGGTCTTGTCAGTCATCTCGTCTTACTCTCGTCACGTGATCAGTGAACTGTGATTCCTGCTGCACTGTGTGCGACTGCAGCCCGTGCTGGATGAGCAGAGCAGACGTTTACAGTAGTTTACAATTGAAGTGACCATATACAACTGAATTAAATGGTTTTTACTTCTATAAAATAACAAAATGACAGTGGAGGCGGTGCCGCGGTGGGCACCATAATGTAATGCAAATGTAGCGGTGGCATATTCTATGCTAATTTCACCCTTACGCTTTATCATGGCGGTATCAAGAGACAGCTTTTCACCTTGACGAGAAACCTTGTCACGTTTTAATATCGCGAGAATTTTAGTTGATACCATATTAATATGGTCCTGTTAATGTGAAACTTCTCCATGTTTTGGATTGAGTTTTTACAGATTTATTCCTATGAGTGCAGAGAAAAACTCTTTTGCAGTTCTGCTATGGCCATATGCTGGCAGGGAAAACTCCTTCCAGATGAATCTCTCACATTTCATTGTTTCCAGGGTGGAAACCATGTTCTGTGTTGTTTTTCCCTCTGAGCTCAGGGGTTTATGGAACAATTCAGCTCTAGCAGAGGCTTTTCCCCCACCGTCTCTTTCTCTAACACGGCTAACCAAGTTAACGGACAGGCTGTTGACAGTTGTGTGGCGAGCTGGTCTCAGGCTTACCCGTTTTGGAAAGGACACCATTCCCTTTAGCCACTCCAACATAAACCAGCACGCTGACGATGTCAGACACCTCCATGTGCAGGCTAGCTGTGCCAAAGTCCTGCTCCTGAGATGCTGCCACACCTGTGACATAGATCATACATCATTCAATTCAACATGTAAAAAAACAGGCTTCAGTTTTTCATTTATTTTTAAATTGCACCATATGGGCAAATCCCAATTAAATTAAGTATAATTAAAGGCAATGCAACAAATACTACCATGATATACAAATACTATGTAAATAGCACAGTATTTTTGCATTACAGTAATGACATTTTTTTTTTTTTTCATGTCACAATTTGGAAGAAAATATTCTTAATTATCCTGAAAACAATGTCGAAATTCAAACAATCTAAATGGTCCTTAAATAGGCCACTTTTTTCTTTTGGAATGAAATATGACAGGTTTGATGAGATCTTTCCAGTAATTTCATATAATTTTTAAATTAAATTATTTATTTTTCCACAGTAAAACAATGCAGTAAACCTAGCAAGCCACTAACAAAACTAAAACTAAAAATCTGCCTGTGAGTGTGTGAGAGAGACAGAGGGAGCTGCAGTACCGTAAGCGCAGCAGAGGCGCGGGCCCAGGTCCGGCCGCACAAAAAAGGAGGGCAGATGGGAGGCCAGGTTGAGGTTTCCCTCGGGGTCTGAATACTCAGGCATGGGGAGGTTCTTCATGAGATCATCATACCTACACAAAGAAACAAAGCACATGCTAAAACAAGACTAAAACAGAGCTATATATCAGTGTACAAATGAAGTCATGAAACAGCATTCACAACCCCTAAACCAATTTCTAAATGGCTACTTAGCAAATCTACTTGTTGTGTTCCTAAATTCATGAATTACCTGGAGGGCATTAAAGCCATAAACTCCTCGCCTGAAGGCCAGTCTTTCAGTCGATACACCACGGTTTCTCCATCTTTAGACTTGGGACGCTCTGTAGAGAGAGTGTGATCAGCATAAATAGAAACAGACCAATTATTTAGATAATTGCTTATTTGTCTACTCCAGGTAGCACTCACTCGTGAGATCTTCAAACCCGTCCCAGAATTCTTTCACTCCTGAGTTGGACATTACTCCATCCTTGCAGTTCAAGAGGTCTCCCTGGTGGTCAGCAAACTCTTGGTTGAAAGATTCTGCCTTCCACAAGCTAGCGTTGAGCTTTTTGTGCACCCCAGAGACCAGCACAGGCTGCAAAAACAGCACACAGGAAATGTCCTTTTAATGACAGCTGAGATCACAACCACTACCAAGACTTACTTTTTGAACAGTGGAAAAAAATATGAAGTCTGGTTAAAAAAGACATTGCAAGATGGATTACTCTAAAGGCTAAAGGGTACTATTTACATGTGTTGAAAAGCCTTAATCTGTGAGGTTATTATAGATTGAGTGCCAAACTAGCATCTGCAAAATTGCAGAGCTCAATAAAAAGCATGGCACACTTGCCTGAGGTCAGCGTGAGTGTTTTGGGCGAGTCGATGGATCGGTAACCTTCCCTTTTGGGCGAGCTTTGTGTTGCATAAATATGAATTTACATTATAAATATGAATGTACATTATAGTGGCTTACTTTCCAGCTTTTAATTTTTTTCTTTATTTACAAATATTCTTTTTGTTAAAATATTTTTGTGAAGAAAAAAAAAAGTTATATTGGTTAAAAAAAATGTATCAATCATTTGTGGTAAAGTAAGTAAAAACTGAAACTGCTGGCCTGACTTTGCCAGCTGAAAAACCATTTAATATTATTTGTTTTTCCCCAAAAAAGTCCTGAAAATCCTAAAAACATCCACACGCAAGGCTATGTAGTGCATGCCCTCAAAAGTGTGTGTACTACATAGGCAGCTAAATATACACAGACAAAGAATCTCAAACAAATCTCAAACATAAAACGTTTTCATGTCGTCTCTTATCTTGGATTTGTCCACTGAGATCACTGCTATGTATTATAGAACTGCCTTCTCTGAGATGGATATTTGTCTTAGAATTTGACCATTTCAGAAATTTTAAAAAGATGCATAATAACAATGTCTACCCTTTGAAACAGGCTTTGCATTGGGAACCTTAAAATGCTGCCTACATAGGCAGCTTACTAGGTTTTCCAAGAAAGCCTATGTGTTTGGCGACCCACATTTCATAATGTCAGTTTACTTCCTGCAGAGCTGTAAAGTCATGGTCCACTGAGCAGAAGTCAATAAATGTCATCTTGGAAAAGGTAGTGCAGCTCAAACCCAGAGGGGCAGAGACAGAGGCTGTGTTCAAAATTGGCCTCTATACCCTTATCTAGTGCACTATACAGCCATTTAAAGTGGTGTACGAAACCATAGTGGACATTATTAAGTGTATTCATTCAATCCCATAATGCACCACAATAAAGTATGTTCAGCCAATGCACATGCAATGGCCAGATGGAAAATAATGTCCACGCACTGTAAGTGTTGTGCCCAAAAAAATTCCCACATCTCACCATAAGATGGCATCCACTGCCCTTTTGGTGCAAAAAGTGTCTGTTTTCTCTTTTCCACGTTTTCATTCACACCTTCAAGTGGACTAAATTATTGGAGTAATGAGTACAGGGGCTGATTTCGGATGCAGCCAGAGACTCTCCTCTGTTTCTGAATAATGCAATGACTAGAGAAAAAGGCCTCAAGATTTCAGCCTCACACCTCTTCTGTATCCTTCTGTCCATTAGTAAAAATCAGATTTCATTGTCAAGGACCTATATGCTCACTTGAAATGTTCTGCATTAGAGCAGCACATGTGAAGAGGTGCTACATCTTATGAAAGCATCAAAGCACTTAACGTCTATAATTGCCTATGTGAAGTACACACTGAATAAATGGACTCTAATGTATGGCGCCTTCCTCTCTGGACACGCACTGCACATGTAATGCAGACTGAGACAACTACTGTCTGCTGAGGTAAAGAGACACTAGCTGGTGGTAGCAGAGACTGTGTTAACCAAAATTTTGCATCATTTACCAAATAAGACTATATATTTATATAATTAAATTGCAACTTCTGCGATTTGATAATCAAACCAATTGGCAAATTAAAGATGCGAAAATTGGTGAAAATTTGCAGCCGAAATCCAGTCATTCCAATAGGAATTCATGTGATCAAGAGTTTCGTGTAAGGGGGGAAAAGGTTCTCTACACAGATTTCACCGCACTGACCAACAGAATGCTCTTAGCTTTGAAAGTGATTTCTGTGTGAGCAGTGCTTAACACATCTCAACGCTACTGACAAAGGAGTCTTTTTTTTTTCCATGCAAAATGTCACTGAAATTTGTGACCGCACCTTAACACCATTTCATATGCTCGCCAGTGCCAATTTATATTTGATGCTTGGCAAGTGTTAATTTTGGACCCTGGCCAAGATGCTAAATGTCTCCCGCACACAGCCACTAGATGGCAGCGCTAACTCGTGCAGCGCTATCGTAAGCAATCCATAAATGAAATACATGTATTTAAAAACATTTTGCAATTTTTTAGTAATTGTTTAAAGTCATTTCGTCATTTATGTGGGTCATACTCCTCACGTCACAAAATACAGAAATTTGCTTAAATACGGTAATGCCTGTAATTAATCAAGGGGAAAAAAAATCAAGTATCGATGGATAATGATTATTTGTAACACTGAGCAGTACACAAGATTATTAGGATTATCCTGACAGCAAGAATATCAGTGGGAATTCTGGACAAGGCTCCAAGAGGAGTGACCCAAAACACTACATGAGAATTGGGATTTGTTTGCCGTTTTGCCAATTTTTTTGACAGTTTGAAAAGAACCATGGCTCCTGCAGAACAGAAAGTACTGTAAGATTCAGTATTTTTGTGGGCTTGTTTCACGGACCTGTCCTTGTCTCCAGCACTCCCTGAAGAGATTCCAGTTGTTGCTGTTGCGGTGGTCTTTGAGCCAGAGCAGCCTGCGTTCATAGAGCCAGCAGTGTGGGATGTCAGCATATAGTTTGGGCGGTTCTTCCACTGCTTTCTTTCTCTCGGTTTTGGGCTCCTCCAGAGGCTCATGCTTCAGGTTCAGCTTGGTGCCACGGCCCGCTGGGATCTTGTTCTCCACCACAGAGGCAATGATGTCATCCAGGATGTTGGGCATGCTGCGACCACTCTTGACAATCTGTGGAAGACAACAAAAGAAACCTTAAGCTATTTTAGGACAATTAACATTTTTTCCAGACTATATATGACAGCATAGCCATATTTTTTTAGTAATGTACCAAGTGATAATAAATAATTTCTATGATGTTCTTCACTTTATTTTTCTATATTTATATTGTCCACCTGTCAAAAGCATGGAAACGCCAACTCATTCTTTTAGGGTTGCAACTAATGATTATTTTGATAATCGAGTAGTTGGCTGATTATTTCTTTGATTAATTGACAAACCAGATGAAAAGACCAATTTTCATTTTTTTTTTTTTTTTTGGACAAAACACACTATTCCACATCTTGCCCAGTGCTGTCCTCATAACAAACGTGCCAACTGAATGCTATGAAAACATATTTACTGAATATATCTATATCTATGGTATATGCAAAAGAGCAATAAAGCAAAAGGACAGTTTATATCTCTACATTAAAAATGAAGATAATAATAAAGATAATAAAGAAAAACAAAAACACAAACTCCGTGTTAACAGATAAGAGGAACACACACATTCACTTTGGACACAGTAACCTGTTACCTGTCATTTCATTATCCTGTAAATGTAAGAAACGTCTTACATTTATATTCAATTACACACAGTTATCCCTTTACAGTTTCCACTCTCATAAAATACTTGAATTACATGTTGACTTTTAAACCTAAATTTAATGTCCAACAACAGATATTTCAGCAAAATGAATATTTTTGCACAGGATTTTAATCGTCTCTCTCTATACTGCATCCCGTCTGTTTGACGCACAT
The DNA here is from genome assembly GCF_019924925.1 of Ctenopharyngodon idella. Lineage (NCBI taxonomy): Eukaryota > Metazoa > Chordata > Actinopteri > Cypriniformes > Xenocyprididae > Ctenopharyngodon > Ctenopharyngodon idella. The sequence continues at coordinate 6,574,996 of NC_067231.1, forward strand.
GTGCGCGCCGGCACTCTTTCAGTAAAGTTTGAAGTTCAATGCAAACTCTCAGGATGAGCCTTCATGCAAAATGGAAATATTCGCTTGAATTTGTAACACTTACATGCAAGGATATAACCGTAAAATGAAAGAGTTGCACCAAGGAAACATATCACACATTAAACAGCACACGCATCTGTCAAAGCACCTGACAGGGCAAGCCATGTCAAACATTACGCTAATGCATTAGCTTGAAGCTTAAAATAAAGAATTCTCATGTTTTGGGCAGCTTGGATCATGTACCTTTGCCGCAGCAGCTCACTCTGTTTCCTCCGCTATTTTTAGATGCATTTTGTCCATAGAAATGCGTTATTCATTGCTGCATTTGTTGTTGACGATTTTCGTTATCGATTATTGTCGGTTTTATCGATTAGTTGTTGCAGCCCTAAATTCTTTATTATTACTATTTTTCTTGTGAATGTAATGTCTAAAAAGTTCATTTTAATCATAAACCTTTAGATCAAAAGCTTTTTAAAGTCAAGCGTGTGCATACTTTTGATTGGTTGTGTATTCGTTGCCATATCTGTATGCTAGTACAGTCTCTCTGTTTGAGTGTGATCAGTAGATGTTGGTTTTCTGACCTGTGAGGCAGTGGAGTACACAGGAGCGAATGCGATGCCGGCATCAGTAGAGCCCAGGCGCAGCTTGCCTGCGGTGGTGGTGAGGAGGTCTCGTAGGGTTGATCCCTGCTCCAGGGATGATGCTTTACTGTGCAGAGACTCCAAAGCATCTGACTGATCCTTCTCCTCCTTTATCTTCCCCACAAGTGACTCCTTATTTTCTGCAGGAGAGATACACAGGTGTACTGATGTTCAAACCTCAGGTGTCAATCTCTTTTGATATGAAAGTCAAAAGCAAAACAAACAGTAAACATTTTTATAATATTTTGTTTAAAATGATGTAGTGGGACTTTTAATTAAGATTTAAAGTTGCAATGAAAGGGAAGTAGCAAAACCCATAACCTTTTGTATTAAATGTACCACTTCAAATGCCTCAAATCATGCTGTTGGTTGAAAAAGGATCTGAGACATATCTAGAGAAGGGTGGGCTCTTTTGCAAGTACCTAGAAGAACATACTGCTCAAATAACTTTAGCAAAGCATCAATATGCCATGGCACAAACTATATACTCTATTATTATATTTAAAGAGCTGACATGAAATGCAAAAAATGTAGACTTATCAAAAAGTGCAACTTAAGCACAGCTGCTAAATGAAGAAACTTCTATATGCTGCACTGGACAACAAAATGAACTGAACGTGTGCCAACGACCACAGAGCTGATGGTCTTTTAAGTGCAGTTCATTTGGAGAGAGCAGTGTGTTCGGCATGTGAGAGCAGCTGAAGAACTGGATAAACATGTGGTTAGGTGAGCTCTTTAGACTGTGGGAGCTCACAACTGAGAAGGCCTGTAACGTACACCACTAAATGTGAGGATTGTGGAATGTTGGCGGCCTGTCAAGCACGCACACGCCTGCAGAGAAAGGAAAAACACGGGGCAGCTGGCAGACCTCCGGCCCCTGGCTACCAATAACTTCAACCGTACCTGAAGTTTTATTGTTCTGTACCCACCCTTCTTTTCCTCACGGGACTTCTGCTCGGCCAGATCGGCCAGGAAGTGCAGAGGCGATTGGGACTCAGGCGGGGTGAACTTGCTGTCGGTGCTGGTGTCGCTGGCGGGACTGCTCCCTCCATTGGCCTCCACCTTCAGAGAGGAGTTCTGCTGGCCGCCCTCAGGCTTACACAGAGAGATTTTGTTGCTGTGATTGAGCACGTTCTGTAACACCTGTGAAAAGAAAGAGTGTGTCAGAGACAGCTCAGTGGTTTGAGGAGAGTGAGGGGAAATACTGTGGACTTTTAGTGGTTGAGAGATGAAGCAGGACTCAATTCAACATTCCAATGTAGAACAGAATGTGAAAATCTGCGCGTGATTGAGAGAGTGTGAGAGTTTGTGTTTACACTGAGAGCACGCACACTTTCATGAGCTGTAGTCAAGGCTGATGGCGTATTTCATTACATGTTAATGGAAATGTGGCTGAGAGGGATAGACGTATGGTTTGTTCAATGGGATGTACTGTCTTAAGACCTTAAATCACATCTGACTGTTTTGTCAAAATGTATTAATGTTTTGCTGTCTGAACAATCAACGGTGCAATCTATTGAACAGAATTGAGTTGATTCACAGTTGTCCAGGTCACTGCTGAAGTAGCAAACATACATTGATGTCACATGGTATTCATTACTTTTCTCATGCTGGTCAGGATGAACCAATCATGTGATTACTGGATTTGGCATTTGATTGAATCATTTTACAGAAATTGCTGGGGCAGATTTCCATTTGTATGCCTGATACCATTTCTTGAAATAAATATATTTGATATTAATGATTATACTAGTGAAATGAGTGATAATTTGTCAATATTTGGTCCTTTTGAGATTATACTGCAAAAAAAGATTTTTGTCTTTGTCCAGTACAAATATCTAAATATTCTAAAATAAAGATATATTTACTTGAGATGCAAAATGACACATTAAAGCTAAATACCAGAGTTAAATATCTGCCATTGGTGTTCAAATAATAAACTTGTTTTCCATTTTAATTAAGTATATTTTTCTTACCCTAAATAAGAAAAAACTTTTACAGGTAAATATCTTGATTTAAGGCAAGACACCCCAGATGAATAGAATTAAAAAAAAAAAAAAGTAACTAATAGATATCATCATACTTTCCCAGTTGATTACAACAATTGTTGTATTACAAGTTTAAATATGCAAATGATATGAAATAAATAACTATGCACTAATTTGCATATATTTCACAAACAGAAAGCAGGACCACCGAATAAAGCCAGGTTCGAAATTCTTGTTTTATTTTGTTGACATATTAGAGTTAAGGGTTTTCTGGAAGAGATTCTGGATATCTCTTTTTATCACTCAATAAATCAGAAAATACTGAATCAGAAAAAATAAATAAATAAATAAAATCATCATGTTTTGAGAAATAAAATGTTGTCTAAAATATAGGTAGGAATAAAACTGTAAAGTATGATGGATGTAAGTGCTACTGAAGTGGAGATTTCTGGCTCAGCGCAGGAGAAAAAAACTCATTTTGAGAAAATTGCAATCTACAGATGCAAATAGATAAAGTGCAATAAAATAAACCCTTAAGAGAGTATTTTGGATGTTTTTTTCCCATTAGTCTGAAACAACATGTTATGAAAAGCCAAAAAACCCAAAAACTGACCAGTGCATGAAAAAATGTTTCTGCCTGTAGTGTCTTACTTTATGAATGTTTAGATATAAAATAAGACAACAATACTAAGTAGGAAAATCATTTTCAAAGTGTACTGACATCAGATGTTCAACATACAGTACCACAACCATACATCCCTCACAGCCTCGTTTGCATTTGTGTAAAATTAAAAAATGGCATCTACCCTGACTAAGGCCTGCCAATTGACACACACATACCTGGGAGACACCATTGGTGGATGGCAGTTTGTTGAAGAGGGTGTTTTGCTTCCCAGCACACGAGCAGTGTGATTTAATGCTGTACTTCTCCCTGAGCATGTGCATAGCATTCACCAAGTCCGTTAGAACTAAAACAGACAAAACAAACAAGTCAAAAGAAGCACACTTTCTCTACTTCCAGCCAAAGGCGTAACTACAACCAATCTGGGATTATGCCAGAGTGAAAGCGTCTCTTTCCATACCAGTTCCTGGAATGATCTGTGTTGGCATCAGGTGCTTGTGATCATGAGGCTGTCCCTTGACACACTTCAACCAGGCGTACAGCTCTTTATCTGCGGAATAAGAAAAGGTGGATTACTCACAGAGGCTGAGAGCAACAACACGCACAGAGAAGGGCGCTGTCACTGGCCCATTTTCCCATAGAGGAGCCGTGGTGTTTACGCTTCAAAGTAAATAAGGAGCTCTGAGCCTTGTAGGAAAAGATGCACAGATGTGATTCAGCAGAAATGACACCTCAAAGCAGGAGGGGGTTTTTTATGCCCTGCGGCAGAATTCAAGCCTGGAGAAGACAGGAAAATCTGCAGCAGGAATAGGGGACTTAAATGAGGCAAACAAAGACGAGGAAGAGACAGAGGCACATCTCAAACCCCTGAGACAACCGAGCTAGACAGTCCTAGAACAACTGCCACATCCTAAAGCACACAAACACACACACACACAAACTTGTATTTTACATTTATTTATATTTAAAAAATGAACACACACAGTGTGTGCTTTTGTCAAATAATTCTTAAAATATATAAGTATATTAATCTTTTAACAAAATGCAATTAGAACATTTTTGTCTTTCATCAAATCATTAAAAAAAACAAGAGGGAACCACTGAAATATCAACCACCACCAAAATCTGACAGCTACAAGTCACTACTGTAAAAAAACAAACAGTTAAATAAATAAATAAATAAATAAACAAATAAATGAACAAACCAGAAGAATTAACTACAGAGACTTTTTTTGCCCCCAAATTTTAAATATATGGGAATTTTTCCAGTCCAGTTAGGGTTTTTAAGCCTTCTGCATATCAACAGCAGGAGTGTACAAGCACAGTCAGTGTTCAAAGGTGAATATGAAAATGACGACTGACCTTTGGAGCTCTTCCTCTCCTTGGCTTTGTAACAGTCCAAACACACCACAAATCCACATTTTTGGCAGACCCAGTGAATGTTAAACAATGTGGCTTCACATGCGTCGCAGCTCTCTCTCACTCCGCGCACCGCTCTCTTCCAGGCAATCTTGGCTGTAGAGCAAAGCAAACAGGAGAAGGATGAAACGGACATTCACTGAGCTCACCCGCTTTTTCTTTTTCCTTTCACGCTATTTTTTTGACTGACAGTCTGCTGTAAATATAATGGTGCACTGATAACAATGTTTTAGGAGGTCATGTATGACAGAAAATCTGTATTTTTTTCAATACTGTTAAAGCCAGTGGTTCCCAAACCGGTCCTGGAGGACCCCCATCCCTGCACATTTTGTATGTCTCCCTCATATATCACACCTGATTCAACTCATTTGCTCATTAGTAGAGACAGAAAGACTTGAAATGTGTGTTAGAAATAGGGAGATATACAAAATGTGCAGGGCTGGGGGTCCTCCAGGACCGGTTTGGGAACCACTGTGTTAAACAAACAGGCTCTATTGCGTACCATCTTTCTTTATCCATGTAGTTGCTGTATTCTCAGTCATAACCAGCTGACAGAATTTATCTCCAATGTAGCTGAGGATGTATTTGGAGGTCTCCAGGTCCAGGCTGTTTTCTTCACAACCGTCAGGAGCCCAGAGACTGAGCGCCTCTTCATCATACTGATCAGGAGAGGAGAAGCCATCAATCCGGATCACTCCGTTCTTACTGTACGAGAGGCTGGAAATGAGGAGGAGAAAGAGAATGTGCAATTAGAGTTCATTTCCTTCCCTAAGAGCGATTCTGTAACAACATAATGAGAAAACTGTTGACACAAGACACGGTAGAAAAAGCACAAGTACTTAATACTAGCACATTCTGTGAGATGACATCACATTAGTTTCATAGAACAACCAAGGTGAGCCTGGCCTATTTTAAATAGAAAGAATAATTAAAGACAACCATCAAGGCGCCTTGCAACGGTAAGTATTTTTATACATTTCAAAATTAGTTAGAATCCATGTCCCAATCTTTGCCACTGGAAACATTGATCTACATTCACTTTGTTTCCACAGACGGGACACAATAGCTTCTATGAATCTTTAATTGTGGGATAGATACAGTTTAACTAGGTTCAATTCAAATGACAGCTCAAGGAAATGTTTCCTTTTTGTCAGACAAGTAGAGATTAAATTATTTCAAGACCATGTAATGCACATTTTGCAAAAAGCTATTTCGTAATTTCTAAAACCTAGAAACAACCATCTTCTGTTTTTCTTGCCATGTTCAGTACCTTGTATTGTATATTGTCTATGCCTATATTTCTGCGGCAGCAACACCCCTCCCTATTTACTACACTACACAAACTTACTATGTAGCTTGATGAGTGCACAGCATATGTGGTATGTAGTTCCTCACTTTATACTCACCGGCGGAAGTGGTAGAAGCGACAGAAGACAGGTGAGTGGACAGGCTCTTCCCCTTTCTTGGTGCGGACGGAGCGGCACTCCCTGCACTTCTGTAAATTGGGTCCGATTTCAGAGCACGAGTCATCCTGCAGGAATGACTCGCCTGTCTGCTTTAGCTTCTTTACTTTCCTCCAGTCCTTCAGTACGGATCGGGGAATGCCATCTATTTCCACATATCATAGATTCCATTACTTTATCCATTTAATAATGTACTGCATAAAAACTCATTTATTAATCATTAACTGAATAATAATTAGCCTTGCTGAGAAATATCAGTCTATCACTAGTTGAGGATGGTAAGAGAAGTGTGCAGGTTTTGAAGAGTTAATGTTTATGTTGTAACCACAAGCAAGCATAACATTTATGAAACCTGACAGTTGTGACCTGCTGTACTGTTACAGTGACCTACAGCTTTAGAAGCTATGCAGTTACAAAGAGGCTCCATTTTGCTACACAGCAATCATCAGAACGCTAATAAAAGCCCAAGTGCTCTTGGAGATGTTTTCCACATAAATGTGAGCATTCTAGGAGAAGCCATTTGCACAGCTGCCATCCAGATGTTCACCAAACACACCTCGCTCTCTTTCTCACACACTGCAAACCTTCCAATAACCCCAAAGTTCAAGTTAACATGAAACAGGCATTCACAATCCATTTTACTTCCATATTGTGGGTTATGTATGAATGGAGGAAAAAAAAAAAAAAAAAAAAAAAAATATTATATATATATACACATATACACACACACACACACAAACACACACATAATATAAAATATAAAATATACAATGATTTTGCAGTGTACTAAACACACATGTTCAAACTGTGATGTGGACTATGGTGCACTTACTGGTACTGGCCAGCTTGAGTTTGGTTTTTTCCTTGGCACTCCGGAAAATACCATTTGGCTTCACCTCATCCTCCTCTTTCTCATTGTCTCCCTTCCTTTTCTGCAGGTCATTCTGCTTCTTTTTGTAAGTGGGCTTGGGTTGCCGTTTAGTCCTTTGTTCTAGCTTGCTCTCGCTAGAGTCTGAGTCATCACCGCTCTCCGAGCCCGATTCGTACGGACGCTTGGGGGTTCGACGTGTCTTTCTGTCCTCCTGAGACAGCTTGTCCTCTTGTCCTTTGCTGTCCTTGCCCAGATCCACATCACTAGATGCAGGGGCAATCAAGTTGACAGAGCATGGCTTAATTAGCTCAGAAATGGCATTCCCGCCTTTTTCAGATTTGTTTGTGTTTTTGTCCTCCTCTGAGTGTCGTGTGAGCCAGGCTTTCTTAAGCTTGTGGTAGTTAGACTGGCACGCCTGCGCTGGTTGTCCGTTGGGCAATGGGCTGGCTTTGCTGGCAGGATTGCTGGGCATAGAATTATCCTGGGCGATGGTGGGCGAGTCCTGAGAGGATCTGACACTACTGCTCTCGCTCTCAGAGTTACTGCTGGAGCCACGAGACTGTGCCGCAGCTAGAGCTGCTTTGGCCTTCTTCAGGTGAACATAGTTCCTTGAGTAGGCCTGTGTGGAGCCAGCAGATCCGGCCTGAGGCAGCGAACTAGGGGAGGTGGTTCTTGAACCTCCCTCCTGCGACTCAATAACAGTGGCAGGGCGGCTTTTGGAAGCAGAGCTCTCCAGTCTGCTACTACCACTAGTGCCAGAGATGGAGAAGGACATATCTGCTCCATTGTAGCTCTGTGTGCTAAACGTGCTGCTGGCAGTAGCAATGGCTTCATTAGTCCTAGTGCTGCACACAGAATTGGCCACAACTGCCACTGAGCTGGGAATGACACCTGGTGATGCTCTAATCAGGTTTTTGTTGTACTGATCACTGGGATCCTCCAAATTTGTATTTGGTAGGATGACTCTCCCAGATTCCCTGCTCTCGGCCACTTTCAGGCAGTCTGCCTCAGTGCGGCCAGCAAACAATCTGCCACCAAGTTGCTCTTTGGAGGCGATCTTGGGACCTAGTGATCCGTCGTATTTTATGCAAGTAGAAGGGCGGACAATAACAGATGCCATGGCTGCCTGCGGCTTCCCTTGGCTATTCTCTGAATGCCAGGCCACTTTCTCATGGCTCTTTGCTTCCCCGCTAGTCTGCCAGGATTCGGCCGAGCCCAGCTCGGCTCCACTTTTTTCGTCCCTGAGCTCTGGGAGCAGGGTGGGTGGTTTCTGCTGTTCTGACACCTTTCCCGCTGAGCTGACAGGCTGGATAGGGGTGAGTGTGGGTGGGGAAAGGCGACCATAGGCCCCCTCCTTACGGTCAAGCGCCTGCTGGGTGGGCGGGTGAAAGACTGGCGCTCTACGTAAGGCTGGCATGCCCTTGGGCTGACTTGAGGGAGAGATGGCTGGGCTGCAGCGTTCGCTGAGCGTCACCACTGAGGTACTGAGTGAGTGTATGGGTGCTTGTTGACTGAGCTGTTCGGTTATTTTGCCCACCAGTCCCTCTCCCTCTGGCTGGTGCTTAATGAGAGGGGGAGGCTTGGACAAAGACTTGGTGTGGCTAGAGTTATACGAGCCTAAAGACAAGGGGCTAGAGGCTGCAGGTGCCTTGTCGAAGTACGGATTGAGATCTTTGGATTGGAAAAGTCGTGGTGGCTCGTTTACAACGCTATTTGACAGTGTGGTGAAGTAGTTGGTTTGAGGGAGGGACTGGGATATAGAGTGTTTGTACTTGTACAGATCAGCCACAGAGTGCTCCACCTCTTTCTCATGGCTTTTGGGCTGGGAGGGAATGCGGGAGTAGGGCTCACGCTCTGTCTCTCCGGTGCGAAGCTTGGCGGTGAAGGGGGCCATTTCAATGCTCTCCAGAAGGATGCGGCGGTTCTCTTCCTTATATTTGCTGGTGCGGTCGGGCCCATCCTGAGGCATGCGTGGTGGTAGTTGCTGCTTGCTGTGGGGTGACTCCATGTAGAGGCGGTGTAACTCCTTGTTGGTAGGTGTCCGGCTGCGGTCCGGCTCTTGCTTAAGGTGGGCACTGGCCAGGCTACGCATAGAGTCCACAAACACATTCTTGTCCTGATCTCTGAAGAAGCAATACAAAAAAAAAAAAAAAAACATCACAAAAAAATTGATGTCAGTGTGATAGAAAACATTACTCATTAAAAATGTAAAAAAATTTCAGATTTACTTGTATATCTGAAAATATCAAACTCGCATAAGTATTTTAATTCTTAAGGCATTTGTTAAATAGTTGTAAAATTTGTTCTAGGGTCAGTACTACAGTATGTTCCTTCTCAGATATTAGGTAACTGCACTGGGGGTGGTTCAAATGAGTACAGACATTCAGCGGGCTATAATAGAATAGTTTAATTATGTGCACAGTCACTGAATGAGCGTACAGTGCTCCTATCACATGGCATTTGTTCCACCTCGGGTCACAAGGTATTTAACAGCTAGCCGCAGTTCCAGGCACTGCAGGACTGTGGGAATGGATTAACCGTGTGTGTTAATGACAGACAGACAGAGACATAAGTGTGTGCGTGCTCACTCTTTGTGGAGTTCTCCGGGGGTTTTGGAGAGTGGCGGGCTGGAGTGTGAGCTGATCTTGATGGGTCGATGAGGCTCTGCGCTGGCTGGTCTGCCCGGGACATGGCTCAAAATCCCCATGCTGTCTGCTGAGGTTACAGGGGTGGGTTGGTGCAGCCAGGGGCTGGGAGTGTTCTGCAACACACACACACACACACACACACACACACAGACAGAAGGTCATAATGCACTCAAGGCAACATACACTTCTCTGACAGAAGTCAGAGCATACAAATTGTGCATAAGAATGACTGTCTCTCATTCTGATTTTCTGTGATTTCTCTCACTCATGCTTATAATGAACAATATGAAACAAACTGATTACAGTTGAGTTACATTATCTTGGAATATTCTGGGTTGACAGAAATGGAAGGAGTCTATAGGGAAACTATTGTATTATTTTCTGTGGTAACACACCTTTCATGCCATTGCTGCTGTTGATAGAACTAAACTTGTATTTGATCCAGAATGTTCCTTAAATAAGTTAAAAGCTAGGAGATGTGTCCATACATGATACAGCACATAGAAGCACATGCTCACACACTTTAAGCTTAATTGCTGTAGGGTAGGTTGTTTCAGGCTGAGTTAAAAAACAATCCCTGACAGCAGCAAGAGAAAGAGACAGAGTATTTGTCCCTCCTCTAGGGGATCTTATTACAACAACCTCAGTCACACATTGTGCATTTTAATTCACAACACATATTGGTGCAAAATACAGTCTATATAAATTATAACAGCTAGGGCTAGTAAACAGACAGGCGCACACACTTACCCTCCGAAGGCTGGAGTCTGAATTGACAGCATTCTCCGGATGTACCCACTTGTACCCAGATGGGTAGGAGTGGGTACCGTTTGGGTACTGCCAGATGATGGGATAGAGGCCGAGCTGGTTATATGAGGCACCTCCATGTGTCTGGGCCAGCAAGGGAGGGGGCTGCTGCTGGATGAACTGCTGCTGCTGGTGGGAATGGTGGTGTGCCAAGGCCAGGTGTCCGAGTCCTGCGGAGTCCAGCCGGGGATGGCTGCCCAGGAGAGAGGCTGGTGGAATTGTGGGCAGTACAGTGGGCAGCAGGTGTGGGTGGTGCACTGAGTGGCTCATGGAGGAAGAAGGGAGGAGGTGGGACGGGTGGTGTGAGCTGGGTGTGAGACACGTGGTGTGAGAAGAACCATGTAGTGGATGCAGGTGCGGGTGCAGGTATGCCACGTGGTTGCCGTCCGATTCAGGACGCACCAACGCAGGGTCCCGATACACCGTAAAATGCTCATTTTTGTCGACAACAAGAGGGCTTTTTGTGGATTCAGAGGGCACCCCACGGGCTGGCACAGGTTTAAAACTGGAGCGGGGTACATCAGGCTCAGGTTTGAGTGCCAAGCGGCCCATTGTAGGTAAGTTTTCAGGGTGGCGAGGTTTATGTTTAGACACCTCAGGGGATGTATTTGGTTTGGGCTTGGAGGATTCATGAATGCTGTGAGTTTTTGACTTTATGATGTCAGGTGAAGGATTGCACTTGGGTTTAAGGATGTCAGGGGACGAGATGGACTTAGGTTTGGGCAATTCAGGAGAAGGACTGAGCTTATGGGTTTTCCTGATGTCCTCGGTTAGCGAGGCATTTTTAATAACCATAGACGTATACTGCTGCTGGAGCTTCCCTCTCTCGCCCAGGGCTGCTGACTCACTCACTGATGTCACTGGCCTTATGACCTCAGAGTGGGCGAATTCGATTTTACCACCTTTGCTGCGAGCGTTCTGCTGCTGCTCGCCATCCGGCCTCCTGCACTCTGAGTGGGAGGCGTTTAGCACCAAAAGTCTCGATTCGGGGACGTAGGCCTCACACTTCTGTGATGCCAACAAGGCCGATACGGCCTCAGAATTCTCTCTGGAACTGGGCTGCGTGTTGGCATCTTCTGTGATATCAATCACGCACTTGGGCGTGTGCGTCCGAGGTGTCCCTGTGCCGTAATGGTCCTTAGAGAGGGTTTTCACAGTGCTTTTCATTTCGACAATGCAGCTTTGGACCTCTGCCGGTCCAGAGGCTTGGTTCTGTGTACAGGAGACCGGAGGAGGCAGTGGAGATCTCCTTTCTCCAGACCGTTCGCTATCCGCCAGCTGAGCCACCTCCACGGCCACCGGCTTGACGCTTTCATCCTGCATTTCATCCCAGGGAGAAAGCCTGTTGATTACACTCAACTCGTCCATGGGCTTGGATCCCTGGGACTTCTCCTCTTCCTCTGGAACTTTTGAAGTGCTCTTGCATTTGAGCTCATTTTCTGAACTGTGCTCTGATGAGGAGTCTATGCTCCGCTTGATAGAGTTCTCAGAGTCGCTGCTCTCAGAGAGGTCAGATGCTTCTGTTTTGAGCCGCTTGAGACTGCCCTTCTTGTCTTCTTCATCTGCTTTCCTCCTCTTGTTTGTCTGCTTGCTTTTGTTTTTAGAAGGATCTAGAAAAAATAAAAAAGAGACCCACTTTTTCAACACAAGAACTTTCAACACAGACACAAAATGTGCCACCAGCAAATAATTCCATGCAAGCTGAGCGCATGAGAAACTCAATCCAATTGATTATTTAAGCACGGATAAGGATGATGTCATTTTGTACTTAGGTTAAAGGCTGATTGAATCTTAAGTGCTGCATTAGAAGTGTGATGGATGGGACTCTGGTAGAATTTATGCACACTTAAAATGTCCATTTCACTGCGGTGGCTGCACTCACCTCATCTCTCAAAGACCCAACACCCTGCCAAACACTGTATTGCAGGAATTATGATGGAAGGATTTAAATGATCTTTTACCAGGTGGCCATCCAGCCAAGAAGCTAGCACTGAACCTATCCAGTAGAAGGTTTTGTCAGCTTAAATATATAGCACTAGACGGAGCCAAACATAATAGGCCTTTGTATAACATGAAAGCCATAATAGAGGAAAATTCAATCAATCCAGAGGAGATTCATTATGTTTTAATTCCTCAGAGTGAAGAGCTGCAATTGCTGTTTCATTTCTCATCAAAATCATAACATGACTGAATCAAAGCAATTCAGTCACAGACCTTTAGTCCTTTAAGCATAATTTATGAAAACATTTAACACAAGTAACGCAATACTCCGCCACATTCACCATGTTTAGAGCAAAACACGAGAGACTGGCAGGGAAGACGGAAGCAACTGTAATTTTTTTTTTTTTCTTCATAATTCGCAAATCTGCCACCTTTTCATAGAAGAAACACACCAACATTTTTGCACGTTAAAAAATAAATACAACCTTATGTTTGATCAATCACGTTTACAGACTGCCTCCGAAACTTTCGTCCGTCATTAAAAAATAGGATCGGGTTCAATTTTCTGCATTTTTCGCATCCGTAGCAAGCATTTTGAGAGGTGTTTGACAATTCAGAGCCACCGTACAAGCAAACGCCAAAAACCAGAATGGCATCTGACAAGTTGATTCACTTCGTCTCACAGCACAAAGCACTGTATGACAAACAAAGTGCGGAATACAAAGAGATGGAATATAAAGACTCTCCTTCCTCTCTAAGCAATCTCAGGATTGGATGGACCCAATATTTCCTCTTTCTTTTTAAGAAGAGAGAGGACAACAAAATCTTCCTCACTGCTTAAAGACTCCATTTTATATTGTTTTGCAAATTTTTTCGCAACAGATTAATTAATACACATTGGAATCAGTGTGAAAGGTTTGTGTGTGGCGAATTTTTAGAATGACGAACACAAAAAACACATACGAAAATTTTGGACTCCGTGTGCAAGGACCTTAACAACGATCAGTGTTTTACCTTTTCCTCCACTGTCCGATTTTTCATCTTTGATCTTTTCATCATCTGGAACGCTGCTGTCAGAACCTTTTCGACGTGAAGATCGTGAACCGCGTTGTTGACCTGGTGAGGACTGCTGCTGCTGCTGGTGTTGCTGGGATACCTGTTGCTGAGCATGCTGGGATTGTTGCTGCTGCTGCTGCTGGGCCTGAGAGGCCTGTTTGGGGGTGGAGCCAGAGGAATTCATCACGGGTCTGGGGCTGTTGGCCTGGGCACGCGTGTAATGACCCTGGAAAAACACAAAAAGAGCACAAACAGCAAACACAAGCATGAGAGGACTTGTGACAGATTTAGTTTATAGAGAGTGAGAGAGAATTTTTAAGTTAAAAACCACCAATATCAAAAACACTTCCTTGCCAGCAACAACTGCACTACACACGTCTGTAAAAAAAACTGTGGTCACAGAGCTAGGCTTAAAAGAAGAGTTCCTATGGCTCTTAAAAATGCTTTCCAACATTACACCTCAAAATATATTTTCACCCCAAATTTAATCCATGCAAGCACAGCGCGTGAAACGTTACTCGGGGTAAGCATTTATTGGAAAATTAGCACTTGTAATAAATTAATTCTAAATAACTATAATAGACAGGGATATGCAGGTGGTATAAAAGCAGCTCTAAATCTATGGAGAGAGGGGGGGTGCGGCCCGGTACCTGAGTGATTCCTGTAGAGCCGCTTGGTCTCCCTCCTGTGGTCTGCTTGCATATCCCCAATTAATGTTTAAAACAGGGAAACAGAGAAGAAAAACAAAGAAAAGAAAAAAAAAGTAAAGAAAAGAAAAGAAAAGAAAACAAAAACAAAAACAAGGTGGAACAGAGAAGTCTTGTTAATGATGAAGGGAGCAACGATATGTGTTCTACAAGGCTCTAGTTTTCTTTAAAAAGATTTTAAAAAAAGCACATAGGAACTTTACTTCAAAGCTAGCTACAGACACAACATCCAGTAAGAAGCACAGACAGACACTGGGACAGACATGCACAAGACAGAAATACAAACTGGCATATAACACTGAACACAACGTTAATCCAGGAATGTAGGTGTGCTGTTCATCTAGCAGCAAAAGCACATATAGGCATGGAGATATATGTGTGCTCTTGTAGGTTACACTCACATGGGCAGTGTTGCTGTTCTGGCTAGAGCGAGACCTGCGTCGCGACGTGATACCGATGTTTTCTCCTTTCAGTAAAGAATGGACCACATCATCCAGAAAGGTCATCTGTACCATGGAAGGGTCAACGTTCTGAGGCTCTAGTACCTGCACACAGAGTCAGAGGAGAGAGCAAATGTTTTTTTTTTAAACAATGAACCATGACAGGCATGCTTTAAAATCATTACAAAGCAATTTTCAGTTTTATTGTAATAATAATAATTTTGGCATTACCAATAGCAGGGCGTCTCATACCGTATTACATTATTAAAGAATATGCAAATCATTTTAGCGAACTAAAACATTGTATGGGATCAGATGTACCTGGTCATTCATGACAACCATAGTGCGGCTGAAGAGATCGTGGTGGGTGATGATGCCCGTGAACCACTGGGTGGCTGAGTCCTGTCTGTAAACTCGTACACGGTAGCCATTCAATGAATAGGGACCTGGAGATATCAGGAACCAGAAAACAATTAAAAATCAAAGTGTATTTTTGAAACAGTACACTAATTTAATAACAATCCCTTAAAGGGATAGTTCACCCAAAATTTTTGGGTGTACTATCCCTTTAATTTCAGTGTGGCATATCTACTCTATAAACAGTGGTTTCATACACATTGTCACAAAACTTTTTTAAATTGCATTAATTTTCAATTCATTTCAACAGAGCAGGAGTCATATGGACTACTTTCATGGTGCATTTTTGTTCTTTTTTTGGAGCTCAACAGCCCTTGGTCACTGTCTACTGTCACTGTACTGAAAAACAATGTGAGCATTCTGCAAAGCTCTCTTTTTGTTCATTCTGGGTGAACTTTACCTCAGGGATGACACATCAATCCTTGTATCTATATGCTGTTAGGCGCAGTGAATGCTGGCAGGTGTCCAAACTGACTGGAGCTCATTAGTGCAGGGCAGGTCATTCCCATTAATTACTCCTGAACACATCGCTCATATGCCCTGTTACAACAGCTAACCCTTTCACTGTCCTTGTGCCTACAACAACCAAAATGCGTCTCCCTCGCATACGCTTCACATGCACATAAACCATGGGGCGACGTCTGCACAAAACCACAGACCGTTTATTTCTTTCTTTTTGTGCTCTGTTTCCCCACCAAAACCTTTGGCTTTGAGATGCTTTCCATTCTGCCCTTGTCAACTGCCAAGTTCAACAATTATCACTAATTGTGGGCCTGGAATTTTGTTATGGACTTTGTAAACAAGAGCTTCTGCCAAGACCACAACAACACCCTTACTTCTGTAATTCTTACCAAGTGAAAAAGGGAGGGACTTTTCTGTTTTGGCTCCTGAAACGTGGGCATTCTGTACCAGAAAAGAGCTACAACTGAATGTGAGTTGGCAGTGGGTTTAGGAAGAATTACTCCCACCCCAAAACACTTTGACCAGGAAACGGAGGCTGAAGGTCATGCGAACATTACAATGGTAACTTCTCTTTTTCAAATCTATTGTTATTTGCCATTATTGTCATAACTATTGTTACATGAACATTGGTACTACAACTGAAATTAAGAGTCAACCAAAATTGTCAATGTTAATTATATTATTGTTGTTGAGTAATCATTTAATCTCATGTAACGTACATAACCTGAGATCACTTTAAGCAAGTAAAAAAGGTAATTTTTCAATTAATGTTGGCTTAACACAAAAGGCAGGATGGTGGGCACAAAGTATTGATGCTGTGTCATCTAAAAAGCATAGATTTTATATTAAAAAAAAAAAAAAAAAAAAAAAGGTTTGCTTTAGTTCGAACTGGCCCTTTAGGATAACTGATGAAATGTGACCAACATTACCTTGCATAAAAATTTCCTGAACTTTTTGGTCTTTCACCCAGGCTTTCACTTCTTCATGGAGATGTGGATAGTCCCTGAGAACAGGACTTAAACTGTCCACCTCATCCTGCAGAAAACAAAAGTAAAATGTTAGCATGTCACTTACAAAACTACACGGACACAATGCAAAGTCGAATCAGTGCTGGAGAATGAACCCACTGAGCAGTCACAGCATTTTCTATGACCTCTAAATTAATGGATCAACTATGCAAACAACTGATCAGATTTAATGTGAGCTCACATTTACCATTGCTTGTGAAATTTTGAATTCAAAATTCAGTCGTTTCAATAAGAATCAGTGTAATCTGGAGTTTGAACTCTGTGTAAATGATGCTTCAAGCATCACTATGGCCCTGTTTCCACCTGGTATTTATTAATCAGATCACAAGTGGACGATGGTAAATACAGGTGGGGTGTGAAACACTTTGAGCCTGTCCACTTTCGACCACTTCCAGAGGTAGTCGAAAACGCATTCATCCGGATTCCTTTCACAGTGTAAACACTGCGTTCAAACAGCCACAAAAGACCGCCTACTCTCAGTCTACTGACCAAACGTGTAAACATTATGTAAGCCCGCTAGCCAGATGGGATTTAAACTTCGTTGGCTGAAGACCCAAGTTTGTTTTGAAGACGAAAAGCGTACCAAGCGAAATGTTCTTTCACCATTCTTGATTTCTAAACACACACTCACCACAGTGGTCTTGTGGATGTCAGAGCAGAAATTAAAGCTGCTGCTCTCAGTATGTTTTTCTGTCGTCTCCGGTAGCAGTCAGTGTAAATTGTGTGAGCTTATTTTGTTCATTAGATTGAAAGATTTGAAAAAACAAACAAACATACATTTACCTGCCCATAGACCCTCCCCTTGAAGAAATCAGGACAGAAGTGGTCGAAAGCGAACAAAAGAGACAGATTAAAATACGAAGTGGAACCAAGTATGTCTTCCTCATCCACTTGTGATCCGATCGACCAAAACGGATCTTAATACCAGGTGTAAACAGGGCCTATATGATTGACAATGGAGCTATTTTTCATGCAAATATTTTGCCCAAATTTTGCAAGTGTTACCACACCTTTATACAGCAATCAAGTGCAACCATGTGTGAGAAGTGTGAACAAATCTCTCATGAGAACAATTTTACAGGTGCGGTTAAATTAATGCAATTGAGTACAAAAACAGGATGAGCATCCATTGCTAATAGCATAGAGATGTATGAAGCACAGTTCACACAGAAGTCACTTTCAAACCATGCAGCTTTTTGTTGGTCAGCATCGCAAATTCATGTGACCAACTTGAAAAATAGCGATATAATCTTCAAGTGGAACTTCACTTCAATCGCATGGATTCCTATTGAAAAGACTGGATTTTGCCCATTAAATTTCACAGAGCAACAGTAAATGTGACTGCACCTTAAGTCTGAGATTAATCTTAAGTCTCAGCAAACTGGATGATTTAAGGTGTCATACATGTCTGTAGTGATCTAAACAAACCCCTAAGCCTTAGTATGAGCAATAGCAATAGGCATTGCAATTACCAGTAAAACATTTCCAGTCACAGAGAGATTTGAATGATCTGATGAAGACCAGTGACCCACAGAATCTGAAACAAGTACAGGAAAGCTCTCACACCTCCTCACGCATGGCAACGCTACATTTCCGCTTCGCAGGAGCCCAGCAATGAAGCAGATGTGTGTGTGTGTGTGTCAGGGTCTGGCAGAGTGAGAGGGATATCCGCCCTGCACTTCCATTAATTGTTGATGGTGATGAGAAGTGGGGGGGCTGACAGGAGCTCCAGTTATTTACACAATCACACAGCAGGCCTGGTGAACACATGAACTGAGCCCTGAAAATACCCCACTGCTGCCACACACACACACACACACACACACACACACACACAGTAAACAAAAGCCTACACTGCTGTGATATGATTGCTGGCTAAGGCTGAATGACAGCACATCTGATCGGAAACGCAGATACTTCAATAGGCCATATTCAACCTTTGTGTAGAATTTTATCTATCCCTCTCTTTGACCCTTAAGGGGTGGTCACAATACACTTTTCGCTCCATTGGCTATGGGAGACAAGAAATGCAAATTCACAACGTGACCTCTTAGCTAAATTAAAATAACGCAAACTTTAAATCTGCAGGATTGTTGAATTATGTTTCTTAATAAGATGCTATGGAGTGTTACATCATATTACGACCGTTGTAGTTTCTGTAGTAATTTTGTGTGCTCAAAGTCTAGTGTAACTGCAGCTTTAGAATTAAACCACCTGTTTTCAATAGAGCTGTGCCTTTAAGAGTTCTATATGTAAATGACCACTATTTTAATTGGCTAACCTCCATGTACCAGTAATAAGGTTCACACTAACATTCATTAGGGCTGGTCAATACTGGTAGGTAAAGATATGTACAGTAAACGGCCGATTAACACTCACCAAATGCCAAATGCAAGTAAAAATCGGTGTTGGTGAGTATATGAAACTGTGTCAGTCGCCAGATGGCCAGTAACATTTTTATGAATTCTAACAATGCAATTTTATGAGAACATGAACGTGAACAATCCTAAATGACGCCCTGTACAATTGACGGGTCAGTGCTGCATCATCACGAAAATTTAAGCATTTCCAATGTAAATATTCAAGCGCTAGAACACGTGAAAGGGCGTGCTATGTTGGAAGTGCAACATCCGGAACATCTGAAGCAAGCGCTCTGAAGCCGCGTCTCAGACAGCACACAAATACTAAATTGAGCTGTCTTTCATACCTTCCTGTGCTTGATCGGACAAATTCACACAAAATGATATCAAAAAATGTCTGTCTCTCTTAGTATCCTAGTAAACATAGTTGGTTATGTCTTCAGTTAAGAAAGAAAACACATCATCCAAGTGTTCATTCGCTGTTTAAGTGACAGCATCCTAATAATCCTACTGCTGTCTGCGTATTTAATGTTAACAAAAAAAATAAATCAATAAATAAATACATTTAAAAAAAATCACTCACTACTCTTGAAATTTATAAAGGATATGAAGACTATGCAGTGTTATTTATTTGATTAGACTACTTTATTACATTTCTGTACCTGAAAACTCCTGTTAGACCCGCATGAAAAGCACTGTTTATTTCATTTAATATGTATCTTTGTTGTATATTTATTTGTGCTATTGCTTGTAATTTTATTATTCGTTCTTCTTTTATTACTGACTGTATACTTGTCTTTAAAATTACACTAGTTAAGCTAGTAGTTTTAGCCGTGGTATCGCAATTGGAATAGAGGATTGTGAATTTTCACTAGTATCTAAAATATTGGTGTCATAACTGCCTGTTTTTGTTTCTTGGCTGGTAAAAATAGTTTTGGCCGGTAAATTTTCTTAAATCACCGGCCATTGGTAGGTGTGGCAAAAAATGCAAAAAAGCACTGTATGTATATGTGGTCAAATGCTAATTTGCTCAATGTTATGATTTCATATTCTGGGACATATTGCCAATGTCACTGTGATGTCATGTTGTGATGATGTTTTTTCTTTACTTTTGGCGTGAAATATGCCATCCATGACATGTCTCCTTTAGGCCCTCCACTGTGGCTCATAACAAATGTCAGATCAGATTTGTAATTTAGAAGTGAAACCAGCAAAAATGAACCCATAAAGTAACATATTTGCATCTGATTGAGGATGTGTGTAGATTAGAAACTAAGTGGCACTGTGGTTTGTCTAAAAAAAATATAGCATTGCATCACCAGTGTGCCTAATCTTGGGCAAAAGTAAACTGTTCTATCCTCCTTTCCCTAGTGACAACCATTGCATTACTCACACACACATACAAACGCCTTCATTCTAGTTTCCATTTTAAAGCAAGAGCATTGCCGGACACATGATTTATTTATTGGCCTGCAGTTTGCACAGGGCACTTTCTCTCTTGGTGGCATCCAAGATTGGAATCTATTAGGACAGCCTGATTTCCCCATCGCCCTTCCACTCAATGACAGAAAGAAGAGCATCCAAATAAAACAAATATTATTTCATGTCAAAATGTTTCTGATCAGGGCAATGCATGCTAGCAGGAATGTGAAGCAGCTCACAATCAGACGAATGACGAATGTTGTGCATAAGCACAATGAAATTTAAATCACAGAGAGAGACGTGATCTCATTCCTACAGTCTGGTCTTCAGCAAGACTTCAGCTGTAATCTCATCTCCTCCACCTCCTCTGCACACACCCCCTTGTGAAGGACGGAGCAGATGCACTTTTCTTTCCATCCCCCCCACCCCATTCCGCACCGGGCTGCCATCCATCACTTTAACAGCAATATGTTCTAGGATTTTCCACATGGCGCTGCGGTGGAAGACACTGCGAAACAGGGTGGTGCTCGGCACTGGGGGAAATAGGAAAGTGCTTCCAGATCCAAACTCTGACCCAGATAAAAACAGCTTCCTTCCCCTCTCTTGCTCTCTGTCCAGCGGCCTGCAGCCTGGGAACAAGGCTGGGCGTGGATCTTGCACTTTTTCTCCAGCCTGTCTCCATGTTCTCGACAAACAGCCCCTCTCTATTCAACAGCTGAAGGCTATCATCAGAAGTGTTCTGTACGGTTCCCTGGCACTCCGAACGAATCATATTTCAGAGACATCTCGTTTGTATTGTCCATGTGACATCATTCATATTTGCTGTTCTAGACAGGCATAAGCCACAGAAGTGTGCCTGCCAATAAATAAATAAGTTTTCACTGAGATTTGGTGCCATGCAGACCCATAAGAACGTGCTATAGGGTGCTGCCCGTAAAATGACACCTTGGCTTCTAATGAGGTCCAGAATCCATGTCTGTGCACCATCTGTGTTTACTGATGAACTGATGCTGATCAGATGAGACTGGGATTCACATGGACTAGAGACAGAGGTGGTACAAATATAACCATAAAATGTTTCCTCCCATTGTGCAATTACTTCTGACAGCTATATAATCAACATTAGTGCTTTATCTAAAGACTAAAAATCCACTCTGCCTGAATAACATAATCAAGCCTGTGATCATGTGTGATGACTGATATAACATTAATAAACAAAACTAGAACACTCCAATTATAAAATGTACATTGTGCAGCTTGTTTGCAGTGTAGATGTGGCATTACACCATGTCCTGACCAAGTTTCCAGTGACAGTGTTTGTAAATAGGCCAAAAAATAAAATCATTTCTGTCCCATGATCCTCACTGGGATCTTAGAAAAAAAATCATATTTACATGGAAGAGATAACTTTTATTGTCGTTCCTATTTAGGACATTACTTACTTAGAAGCAGCATTAAGTTGTGATCACTTTAGCAAAATTTTGAGGGCAAAAAAGGTGTGTTGTCAATTGTCAAGTGTTACGATGCATGAAGCACAGATCACACACTTTCAAACCAAGCAGCTTTCTGTTGGTCAAATGAGGCAAAAACGCTTGACCAACTTGAACCCGTTGCAAAATTTGTGTGGGGAAATCTTTTGTCCTCATGTGAAATTCCCAATCATGTGGATTCCTACTGAAATGACTGGATTTCAGCCAAGAAAAAATGCTGAACAACGGAAAATGTGACCCGTCTTTTGCTGCCTTAAACCAGGCATGACAAGCTATATCTTCCATGTACATAACTGTTTATACTAAACAACCATGACAGGACTTTTTTGTTTGTTTCTTTCTTTCTGCAGTGACATTTTAGATAGTCCCGCCCAAAGTTAAATCCTATTGGTCCAAAACTGTGCAACTGTATAATAAATATCAAATATATTTTGTACAATTTGCTTCTGGTAACCAGCTCAGATTTGATTTGATGGCAGATTAACCACAAATAACCACAAATTAAAGGCTTACATTGTCAGAAAAGCAGGTTTAAAATGAAGATGTTATTAAAAATGGTCTCTAATGTGCCAAATTCAAATCAATATCTAGTCTAGTCATCATAGAGGGTGCAGCTCAGGCCGTTACTGTACGTCAGTGAAATTAACAATGTGTTCATTAAGAATGAATGAAGTCCCATTACCGTCCCGCTCCACATGACTGAGTGCTCCTATTAGCATTCCTCTGCTTCCTTCACTTGTCTCTCTCTTCCTCGCTCTTTTCCACTCTCTTTGTTCACACAAAGGGCAGACGTGTTCCTGATCTGTCCCTCTCTGAAGAGCACAGCTCTTGCGTTAATGTCGTCCTGTCCTCTGAAGGTTCATGACACGAGCACGTGTCAAGGTGAGACAGGCCAAATTTATGCTCCACGTGTAACAAAAAGACCTGTTCACAAATGTAGTCTAATAAAAATTTTTAATTATATCATACTGATTTATAGGCTCTTGTAGTTACACAACCATGCATTCATTTTCATAAACAGTTTGACAGATGCTGGTACATTTGTAGAGTTTTGCTTCAAAGGAAACGTTTTAGGACAGGACAGAGTGCACTATTTCAAATTCTGCTTCTGTGTTGATGCTTGAAATGGTTAAGACATGCACAGGTAACGACGCTGCTTCAAATCACCAACTCACTTTTATAGAGGTAATGATACCGCACATATTTAGGTGCATATGAGGATAGACCAATGTTTAAAAAGTATGTTGTTGGGATGGGAGATGGGAGAGCGAACATGCAGGCGGAGGTGTTGCCATGGTAGTGGGCAGCGTGGGGAGCTGACACAATGCTTGCATCAGTCAGAGGTGTAAACAGCGAATGAGAGCACGGAGACAGGATGTTCCTTCCAGCGCTCTACAAATGCTTTTCACAGAGATGACGCATTCAGAGGATGAATCATTGTGCGGAGAGCTGGAATGACATGAAGAAAGATACCATAATAACACTATTATAGTTTTAATGGTGACGTCTTATAACAGAAGCGTAAATTTCAGCGCAATTAACCGCTGCGGCGTTGGGAAAACGCAAAAGCGGCTGAAGAAACCCAGTGGCACGTAAAAGCTTTTGTTGAGAAGCAGACGATGTGTGCGCTCCTGTTGCTATGGCAATACTACATACGTGACGTGTGTGAAAAAAGCTTGTTGCTGGGGTAATACAAGTGTGTGTGGCGCTGTTTGTGTCTTTCGTATGGGTTTGTGTCATTTCAAGTGATGTGTTGCTGAGGTAATTTATTTAGCGCAGTTACAGTGAGTAATTCTATACGTTGTGGATTAAATCATTCAGGGAGAACTGCAGTCTTGTGTATAAATATGCATGCTAAAACGACAGTTGTCTGTGTGTGAATGTGTGAAAGTGTGTGAGCGTATGGGGGTGGGTGGCTGAGCCGTCTGTATGTGTGTGTGATATATGTTTCTTCATTAAAAGAGAGTACGCCAGTGTGATGTATGTTCTGTTTTGTTGAATGGTATCCATGAATACAATTTCACACAAATGGGATGGTGGGATATTGTGTTTGTGCACTGTGACTCGTATATGCACGCTTCATATGCAGGGTGCGAAAACAATCCCACCACTCAACACAGAGGGTGTAACACTAAAGGCCTATTCACAGCGACAGCAATTTCAGCCATAAAGCGACTAGAAGTCATTTGTTTTCGATGAGACTTGGTGATTTGATGTGAAATAAGGAACTGAGCATCAAGCATATGCATAGTCCCAGCAGCAAGGCTTCGATATCTAAGAAACATTTGATGTTTATAGTTTTTAATCCTTGATTTCAAACTGTTAGTTACAGCGTTTACAGTTTTTTTTGAACAACTTCTTTGTGAAAAGTACTATAATTGTATTACAGAAACAAAAAGTTTCTATCTAAAGTATAAAGGCCCCAGTATACTTCAAGCGAAACTGAAGAACGGACTGATGTGACGTCATTTCGAACAAAATCAGGCCAAAATGAACTCCAAACCAAGTTCGAAACAGCTTGCCAAAGCAAACTTTCCGGAAAAGGCTGGTAAACACCTTTGTACTACCATTGGTCCGTGGCGATTGCAGAATAGGTAGGTGTGCACAGAGGCTTCGCCTGCTTTCACGTGGAAATCTTTTCCGCTTTATTACTCCTGTTCAATCCGTGGAGATCAGACGTCCGCGAGTGAAAACATGAACACATTGGAGAGCTGCTTTATAGTAGAAAATGAAGTTGTACTTCTGAAGAAACAAGACACTGACACTGTTTTTCAGGTTTAATACGGTAAAGCTGCTTGATTTTAAGCAATCTATTGTATAAAGTGCTATATAAATAAATGTGACGGAATTGCAGAGCTCATGCAAACAAACATATCCACATTGCTCAGATGCTTTTCTTATGCTTTATTAAAATGCTTGCTGTTTTCTCAATTTTGTTGTGTGTTTATTTTGTTATTCGAAGAAAGCACGCAGCACATTTTAGCAGTGAGGGTGGCATCAGATGTTCGATAACAGTATATTGCTGCTCACGTATTTCGAACTGTTTTACCCCTAAACGAAGAATGAAAAAGAACTTCACTGTGAGTATATTGGGGCCTTAAATCTGTTTATTTCAGATTTTTTTTATCAAGTTCAAATTATTTCTTTCGAACTGATTTATTTTCAAATAATTTGAAATAAATTTTATGTAAAATAAATATAAATTTCATTTTAGAAATTGTGCATGTGTTATCTTTAAATTATATTGGTCATCGGTCACCCTGCTCTAAGATATTTGCATCAAAAAATCCATATTAGTCAACTAGACAACTAAATATTTTAACATATTATTATGTTTTATTACTATAATATTAATATATTTTAAATTAATTTCTGAAGAATTTGCCCCAAAATCAGCTCAGAAAATGTGGATAAATGTCCAGAAAATCCATTTAGGTAGTGCAAACAGTACTGATACGGTTGGATACAGCTACTAGAGACCAACATCACAGCGACTTTGAGACCTCCAGCGATTTAATGGCTGTCAGTGTGAATGTACCTTAACTGCCATGACAGTAAACAAGAGCATGTTTCATTGTTACTTAGAGTTCTCAAGTCTTCTATGTGGCCACACTGAAGTCAGAGGTCAAATTCCTCCTCTTCCACCCCACTCAAGGATAAACGAATGCAAATGCAAATGCCCAGACCCAATCCCACTCAGTAATGTAGCCCACAGAGAACAATGAGTGTAAGTCACAAGCGTGTAGTCGTCTCTTCCAGTAATGCACACCAAAACAGCACTCCTGTTTTCTCTTTCTCTCTCTCTTGCCGGCTGGCCTCGCACACAGAGCCTCAATTGTTGCGATTATGCCAAACAGATTCCTGGGCTCCAGCCTCTCCTCTATCCATCCCTGGATCAGGCTGCACTGTGGAAAAAATCCGTGAAGGAGAAAAGAGGCCAGGACAGGATGTGAGCAAGCCAGCTCAACACACTGCAGCAAGCAAAAGACGCAGAGTTCCCAAGCACTTCAGAGGTCAGACCTTGGATTTTTAAATGGAGGCATGTTTTTGATTCCAGAACAAGATGGTTTGTTGGAATGTGTGAGAGTCCCGTGAGAGTCACAGAGGCAGATCTGGGACTGAGGAATACTCCTTTTGAGGACATTTCTCAGCTGTGAGTGAAAGTGTAGGGAAGAAGAAATACCTGCTTGAGGTGTGCAAATTGTTGAGTGTGAGACAGTGTGTCCGTGACTGTAGCACCATAACCTAATTTTCACCTGGGAATGAAACACACTCATAGTCTGTAGTGAGTTGCCTAATGGTCAAATGATTAAAAAAGGTCTAAACAACCCAACTAAAAAGGAATCTCTTAAGTGATTGATACTTGACACACCCGTCACTCGGACAGCAACATGCATATGCACCACACAAACAACGCTTGACATTAGAAAACGGCTATAAACCAATAGCTGACAAAGATTCTCTTTAAACTTTTGCTCTGCCATGGCAGACGTTGACCCGACAGAAAAAAAACTGACCGTAGAGATGACAGTATAACAGCCCTTGTGACAATGCTGAGAATGCTACAAGTACTTGCTTTTGCATTAAAACTTGAAAACAAAATGCCATGACAAATGAAAATCGAGCTTGTGTCAACACTTAACAAGGTCTTAAGGTGCAGTTACATCAGCAAAGCAATTTTGTGTGCAAAAAACAGGTCCAGTGTCCATTGTTAATTATGTAGAGATGAATAAAGCACTGCTCACACAGAAGTCACTTCAAACCAAGCAGCTTTCGGCAAATTCGCATGACCGACCTGAACATGAGCGAAATCTGCGTGGGAAAATCTTTCACCCTTACACAAAACTCTAGATTGCACTCCGCCATCTTACGCTAGCACAAGAAGTGAGTATGCGATGGATAACGTCAGAGAAACGTCAGTAGGCTATAATCGATTATGGTCTATTACTGCATTGATGCAGAATCTTCCACGTCCTCATTGCGATGCATTGCAAAAGCAATTAATTTCAACACCCCTATTTGATACGTCTCTCAACTGGATGCTCACATAAACCGATCACATTTTAATGATGCAAAAGGCACATACATGCTCACTCTGTGTGGTGGCAGTGTCTCAGTCTCCACCAAGCAAGAGTAAAATAATAACGTGGTTACAAGTTGTGTTTAATTTAAACTACTTTATAAATAACCTCTGACCAATCGGCACTAACAGTAGCTGCTGTTCAGTTTGTATACTGCTGCTGTCCTTCTACTCTCTATAAACCCATTGTAATAATTGTCACATTTAGCTGTGCTTTTAATATATCAGGGCTCAACGCTAAGGTTTTTATCTACTGACCCAGTTGGGCTGGTTCAGGTTTTTACTTTTCTTTTAAAAAGAAAAAAATGAATCGCAAAATTAACACTCTAACTTCGAGAGCCCTAGAAATAATAGGCCTAGAATTTGCTGTGATCAACAATTATTAGAAATATATGACAAAAAGAGTTGGCTACCATAACAGTTTGCTACTGAAGAACACTAACCGGAAGCTTGAGTAGTACTGAGATTCTAGAGGAACGTAGGCGGTCGGCATGCAATGAGGAACCTTAAAAGGTAGCATATTTTTCTGCTTACTCAAACAACCTTTTAATCACAAGCACAGCTATGACACTTACAAACATTGTCAAGTTTTGGAACATAGCTATTATCTTCATATCACATCATATTATTGATACTGTATATTTGCTACATTTACTGTAAACTCATCAGCATTTTTTTCTACTTCCTGCAGAGATTAACCACAAACATCCCCATAGATTAGTCCAAATCACCTACGGAAATGTGAACACTGAAAGCATGCACTGTAAACCACACTACTGCAGTAGTCACAACACAAGAACCCGTTTCATTATTCCCCTCAAAAATATCACAACAATTTCCCCCAACACGACACGCCCAGGTTTGTGTTCAGCGCGATGATATGAGAGCGACGATGCTGGCAGATGGCCTTTCAATATCCGTCATGCAGGATGGAGGTGAGCCCGCAACACTGGGGATAAAACATGTCGTGAATATGAATCCAGCAGTGGAGAGCATCTCCTCCCATCTGTCATGTGTGTTTGTTTTCAGACCCTCTCTCTCTGCCACTGTGTGTTTTATCTAAGCTAGATTAATTAAGCTGTTTATGAGAGTGGCTTAGCACAGAACAATAGAAGAGGCTGTTTGTTGTCCTTATTAGTGCTCTGAGCATGAAGCGCCTATGGAGACAAACTCATGTAGCTGACCAGCTTGTACACCCATCCACCCAGCAGCATCCATTAGTGGAAGCTGGAGGAACGTATTCTGATGGCGGGGGAATACTAGCAAATGATTTTGAGGAACAAGGGAAGGACAAACAACCTGAGGGTAGTTTAACCAGAACCAGAAAATTCATCTTGGAAGACAAGATGACAAGGCTAACACAGATCCCTACATGGGAAGTCACCTTTTAGCTCAGTGTAAACACAGGCTAAAGTAACTCTGACATGTTATAGAAAATGCAAAGCAAATGAGACTAGGGTGTCAAAAGTACCGACTTCAATATCAAGTCGGTACAGAAATTTTAAAAATGTGACGATACCAGCATTTCTCCCCAGCATTTTGAGTGCTGTTGAGCAGATTCTTAAACACCTCAGATTGACCATTGTGTTCATGCGCTCAACAGATATGTCTATCTGATCCCTAATATATCCACTGATAGCCTGCTTTCAAACGCTCCCGTGTGCATCTGTGTAAACGCTTGGTGAAGAGCGTCAAAGATGTCTATTTACAACATGTTTTTGAAGAGTTGATCATTGAAGCCAATCACAGACATATCTGTTGAGCGTGTGAACGCAATGGCCAATCAGAGGTGTATAAGAATCTGTTCAACAGTGCTCAAAAATCCTAGGGGGAAATGCTGGTATCGTCACATTTTTAAAATTTCAGTACCGACTTGGTACCGAAGTCGATACATTTGACAACCCTAAATGAGACCAAGAGACTCTCACCTGATAGGGCTGAAAGGCTCCTTCTTCCGTCAAGAAGTCCAGGTGTCTGTCAGAGAAGAACTCGATAGCTGTGATGGACCCAAACACTGTCTTCCCCACCAGAGGCTTGAACGTCTGTAAGAACAGAAAACACTCAGGTTAGTCAATCCTCTGGGCTTCAGAAGCTAAAAAAAAATAAAGAGCATCATGCTTGACAGCTCAAACAGAACACAAATAAGTTTGATGCATCCCTTTTCGCAGTCAACCAACCTAAACAGCACAAAATCACACGGTGTTTAATGCTGGGTGAATGGTCTTTTATACCCTACTGTAAGTTAAACAACATTTCACACTATTTTGAATGGGGGTCAGCACTGTATTTACTCTGGGGTTACTGCTGTGAATTTGTTAGAATGTAAAAGGGAACTGTTTACCAACGTACAACCAATCACACACTAACCTCAGTGCATACCTCAATAAATATTCATATGCTTTGTACAGTCAGAGAAACTTTCATGTGCACGGTTTTAGTTTCAGCATCCGAGGAAACCGCTAAAAATGAGGAACCGTAACAGAAAGCACACCTACAGGTTTCTATTTTTTGCGATTCAAACAATGGTATTGCAACAACAAAAGTACAGTGTGAGCTCTTGAAACCTGAGTACCCAGAATTAATAGCTAACCCAAGTAAAGTATAAACAGTATGATAACAAAGGATTATGTAAACCTATGGTGAAATATGAACAATTTCAAGTGAGCAATACCCATTTGTGTTCCTTCTTGCTGTTCTTCCTGCTAATGAACCAATAAACAGGGCTGCATCTTTCAAACTAAATCTTTTTGAGACTTGCACAAATAAAATGGTATATAATAAGGCCCCTTTTGTTAACAGTGAATGCATTAGCTAACATGAACTAACAATGATCAACAAATATATTTTTAAAGCATTTATGAATCTTTGTTAATGTTATTTAGTAAAAAATATAATTGTTTATTGTTTCATGTTACTTGTCAGTGCATTAACTAATGTTAACAAACTTTGATTTTAAAAATGTATTAGTAAATGTTGAAATTGACATTGACAAAAATTAATAAATGCTGTATTATTCATTGGTAGTTTGTGTAACTAGTGTTATTAAATGTTAACAAATGAAACCTCATTGTAAAGTTTTACCAATAGAATGGTATCCATACCATATCCATAATACCATATGGATACGATATCTATACCAAATATAAATCGTTTCTCAGATTCTGGCTGGGGCACACGTTAAACTGCAAAACGAGGTAACTGCAAGTTTAAAATACACAAGACATGTTTTATTCAATACATACTGTAAAGTATAAAATTTGAAGTACTAATATATCAAAACATATGAGTTAGAGGTAAATCGATATTAGATTTTGCTGATATGATGATAATGTGTTTAAATAAAGACAATAAACTGACTATAGTGCCAATTCTAGTAAAATCTAGATACTGAATGTGTTAAATGGATTTGTTAGTCTTTGCTTACTAGGCGGCCCAGAAAGAAGCCACAAGAGTTTTTGAATTAAATGCCAGATACCAATAGCATCCAGAAAAAAATATTTTATGCATGCTGTGGGACTTTTATTATTTTGAACAAGCCCAAACTATACAGAGACTCTTATCTTGAAATGTCTTTGCTTTACTACTTGTAGCTATTCAAAAGATGAGTGAGATAAAATATGCATTCTTACAACCATCTGCAACATATTACAATATAAACACCATAAAGTAAACATTGCCATAATTCATCAACAGTAGATCATTAGCAACCGCTCGGTATAACTTTGCAGTATTCTTTGGTTGCAAATTGCTCTGAAACCGTGAGCCTGTAGAACGTGCAACAGCGCTGCGTTTTTACTTTAAACATGCAGTGCTTGCATTTATTAAATTAAATCATTGTCTTCTGAAGTTTAATAACCACATTTGGCACAATTCCTGTTTTTCTGGCCCCATCATATTTAACCTCTTAAAATTATAACACATTTTAAAGACCCACAGGAAACCTGAATAAAATAACAAAAGGATGCAACACCACTCAAGAACAGTGACCATGTGCTTGTGTGAACTAAACTTTGCATGTTTGGGCTCTGAGAGAATGTTCTCACGGCACAGTAAACATCTGCAGCTTCACCTTAGATTAGAGGTCTTTCCTGAGACTCTAATTGAATCAGAAGGCTAAATTGGCACTAGTATGACTACACAAGAGCTGGACTGAGTGGACAGTAATTGGATTCATTACAAGCCTGGCCTCACAGTACAGTACAAAGCTGCAGTTGAACGTGTGTGTGTGTGTGTGTAGTGTGTGTGAAAACGGCATGCCATCTGGTCGAAGTCTTCATACTACAAGCAGTCATGGCAGTCATGAGACTAGCTGCACATGATCACCATCACAATCTATTCTTCATGTCTGCTGGGAAGGGAACACATCTATAACTATGTTGTGCTACTCTAAACATTATATACTAAGAGCTTATGGATTTAAATGTCATTTTAGTTTCTCATTTACAACATTCCTACAAGCAGAACTGGAGTTCATTAACAAGTTAAGATTGTATTCAAAGCACTTGTTGTGGCATTTAGACTGCATTCTTAATAAGAGTGTTTTGGGATTTGCCATTTTTGTTGCATTGGCAATCACTGTACACTGTAAGTGCTGTACATCATTGTACACTGTAAATTATTTTCGAAGCAAATAAAACAAAGATTTTTTTTTAACAGAAAACACTATCAGTTTTTCTACTTACAATTAACACCAATTTTCCTCTGTGCAGCTGATTTTTTAGAGTTAAAGGAGCCATCTGTAAACAAATAATTTAACCCCTAAATAGTTTAACAGCATTAAAAAAAAAAACTGCACACACTGCATCTTATACAACTATGTGCATGTGATCTTAATCCATGCTGAACTTTTGGCTTCACAACTGACCATTTCTATTTCTATCAACAGAGGTCAGATAGACATGCCCATGTCTGGCTGCCTCCAAAACAACCCTTAAAAGTGAAATGTAACCACACTGACCAACATGAAGAGTTTTTAGACCAATAAACACTGTAAGCGTCTGACCACCGATCTCTGTGATCTGTGATCTCTGAGGTCTAGCTGAATAATTCTGATTGTTTAAGATTTGAGGTCAGATGATCTGTATTGACGGTCTCTCATTGAACCTGATCCTGCAGCAGCAGGGGAAAGACTAGCTGTAGATTTACACTACTAAAATAAACCTTTCATCAGCCTCACAAGCAGTCAAGTGAACTGCTACTGAATTTGACTTCTATATGGAGTACTGACCTACAATTAAAACCCAACTGAAAGATTCGGTGCACATAGTTAATGGTTAATACAACTTTCAAGGGATTCTAAAATACATTATAATGTGAAATTGTGCAAGGGACTATATATATTAGCTGAATGATGGCACATAATGAATTTGCTTAATAAAATGAAAAATGATTATGCATAAAATAGGGCCGTTTAACGATTAATTGTGATCAATCACATCCAGAATAAAAGTTTGTGTTTACATAATACATGTGTGTCCTGTGTATTTATTTTATAAACATATACATGTATATATTTAAGAAAAATATAAAACATAAAAATCAATAAATATTTATATATAATTTAAATTATATATAAATATAATATAAATATATGTATATATTTCTTAAATATATACATGTATGTGTAATATGTGTTTATAAATACAAAATAAATATGCATAGTACACACATATATTATGTAAACAAACTTTTATTTTGGATGTGATTATTCACGATTAATCGTGATTAATTGTTAAACAGCCCTAGCATAAAATATTTTTGCAGTGAAGTAACCATTTCATCAGATAATCAGATAAAATATCTTGCGCATATGCGCAGTACTATGATGCATATGTTTCTTTAAGTCTTACGAACTGGTCAGTGTTAAATATAGCTTTTTTGACATTTTTTATATACATGTCATCAAAACTAAAACTGCAATTATGTTTGTGGTAGCACATAATACACATGTAAACAAACATGCAAATGGTACTGGAAAGTTTATGGTAGGTAAGAAAAACTTTCAGAATCCGAAAATAGAATGGATTCATTTGGATTGAAGAAAATTTGTGCATTCAAAACATACCTAGTTTGTGTCATATTGTGTAGTTGCCAATACCCAGCTTAATTCATAGTTGAGTATTTCAATCTTATGCAGAGAAACTTGAATTTTATTTACTAGAAGCAGCGTAAATTTATCAGACTTGTAGTAGAGGTTCACTGCTCTTGTCTACCTCTTCTTCGGCATAAAGAGAGTTGAATCAAGGCTACAGGAACACGAGCTGTTTCTAGGACAGATAAATATAGCAACAGCAGATCTACATCTCTTAAAGGAAAACCAGGCTTTGTTGTTCTAATAAAAACACACAATATAGTCCTCCGGAAAATGTACACTTGATACAGCTGTGAGAAGAAATGTAAAAACATACAAAAGAAAAGAAAATACAGAGTCCTCTGAGCAGGTCTGCAGGTGCAGCCAAACTTTTACTCAATGATTTTAGAAAACAAGTATGTGATTTAAAATCTAGACGACCTCTGGTAGCAATAAATCTATTGCTGAAAGCAAAATGAAACATTCAACATCACAATGGCAGCATTTTGCACTTTACAGCCAGAGGATTTCATCAGAAACGAGATATCACCCCTGCAACACCTCCATGCACAAACACCGACAAACAGCAAAAGCACTTCCTTGAGCGACTGCAACTGGGTCACATCTGCCACTTGTCATTAGGGAGTTACCTCTCATCACAATCAAGCTGGCAAACAGACAGCGCAATAATTGCTGCGTGTCTCCAGAATACAGATACACCTGAGTGGATCCATGATACACACACACGACTGCAGCCGCGCACACGAAAACACACACAATACATGTATCCCCTTCCCTCTGCAAGAACAAAAAGAGGCCAATGAAAGGAGGGGCTCTTTCAGAGAAAGCACAGCCTGGCTGTGGCAGACAAAGCATCTCCAAAATACGGTTCTCGGCTGGGCGCTGAGCGGCGGGCCGTAATTCAGCTATAAATATTTGATAAGGCTGAGTGCACTGGAATGTGCATGGAGCTGTGAGGGGGGTTCATGCATAGCCAAGTGTGCTGGAGGCTGGACACTCCGGGACGATCTGATGAAGGTCATGAAGGAACGCCGACTGCGCTTACACATGCACGTGTGGGATGTCGCAGCGTCATTAACAGTGACGGACAGATGCTCTGTCTTTCTTTGAACATATCAATACATCTCTCTGTTGTCTCTTTTGCATTGACGCAGGCCCTCAAATCATGTGCAAATCGACAAAATGGTGGGCTGCAAATTTTACACGACCTGCAAAGACAGTCGCAGCAGACAGCCGTTATGACCACAAATAGCATCATGAATGAGTAACAACTTTTATTAATTCACTTCTTGCATTCCCGTATGTTCAAAATGCACAAGTGTGCTACTTACTAAGCAGTAATTTATCTTTTGTGCCTTCTAAAAGTGTCACAGGACCTCACTAAGTTAATTTATTTTAATAAGTGGGAGGAGGAAGGAGAAAATATGTTAAAGAAATGAATATCCTAAAACATTCAACACTACTAAATAAAATTTAATTCTGATTATTAATAGACTTCTTGTCGTTGTCTTTGTGTCTCGTCTTGTATTACGTCAATCTGTATGCCAGTAGCGTAGTGTTGTTTGATGATATGATGAGTGAAAATTACATTTATAAAACTGGAGAAATAAGTCTCTGTAAGGGCAAAATGCAGAGCCAGGAGACAGAAAGACAGACAAAGACCAAAATAAAATTAGCGTAAACATTGGTACTGCATACAAGATTTGTTGACCTTGAAAATCGTGAATAATTGCTTCTTTTTTGTTGGACAGGTATGGAAATTACTGTATAGAACTGTATAGACGATCATGCTGAAATATGTCGATAGATGGCAGTGCATTTTTACACAAAATTGGTTTCTTAAAATACATTGTCACTTATTTAGTAAATTTTTAGTATTTAGACATATTTAGTAAAATAAACATGCAATATAGTGAGGTCATGTGACACATTTAGTAGGCAGTATACATTAGATTCTGCATAGCAAGCAGCACATTTGTAGTGTGTTTTGAACAGCCTCTTGAAAACATGAGAACTGAATTAGTAACAGTTGTGATTGAGACATCCTGGGGGGGAACTAGCCGCCTGCAAACACTCCGGGTGTTTATGGAACATTGGATATGGCGTCTTCCTCCACAACAGATATGTCGTTTGCTGGAGAAACAACAACACTGCCAGAGAGCTATATGATGCAACAAATCTAGATCAGTGTCAGTGTGTTCATCGCACACTTGCAGTGCAGGCAGCTTAGTCATTGATAATGGGAGCAATCTACTTTTATCAGAGCAGATCAGGGGTTACTGACACCACAGAACATGACTGACTAACCTCACTAAAAGTTTTGCTTCTTCTAAATTACTATCAGTATGATGTCATTTCTCTGAGTTTCCCAAATGTTACATAAATGTTACATAAAAAAGTTAAATTGTGGTTGATATGCCTTCTGCTTTATTCGTCACACTGGAAATAGAACGTCCATGCAGTTTTTACTGCACATTTTGATATTCCATGCATACATATTTGTATACTATGATTTGTATACTTTCAGAACACATACTGCTAGCAGTAGCACAGCAGTATAACATTGCGAACGCACCCAGAGACAGAGAGTGAGCCATACTATTCCAAGTAATATTGCAGTACACAAGATTTACAACCTCACCGCAGAACTTCATCCCCATAAAACAGTGAAATTGAGCAGAAGGTTGGGACACCCGGCCAAGTCAGCTCTAACGACCAACTTCAGTTCAATGGTCACTTCCTGTCTAATGTGTTTCTAAAGAGAAGCACAAAGCAGGCAGTATGTGTGTCCTGCTCTAGAGAAAGCTGCACATTCCCTCTGCTATCCTAAGAAAAGACAGACTCATGAGAAACCACAACACACTGCAGAGAAAAACACATCCCAGCAGGAGGAACGGTACTTTCCCACATTTGCCTGACATATCCCACCTCACACAGACACACACACAATAATTGAAACCCAACCAACATTCCCTCATAACATCCAATAACAGCGCAAACACAACTTTATCATTTCAACTAATCTGAAATGGGGACCTGAACAAAACAAAGATAAGACAGGAATTAAAAGAGTAGTTTATTCAAAAATGACAATTTTGTCATCATTTACTCACCCTCTTATTGTTACAAACCCATATGACTTTGTTTAAAAATGACTGCTCTGCAACAAGACTCTCTCATGTTTTCCATGTCTTCTAAAGCCATATTACCTTTATGTAGGAACAGACTTTAAAGGATTAGTTCACTTCAGAATTAAAATTGCATTTAAAATGGCCTGATAATTCACTCACCGCCATGTCATCCTAGATGTTTATGACTTCCTTTCTTCAGTTGAAAAGAATGCGTGACATCGGCGGAAGTACCGCGGTAGGGCGAAAAACTCATTTTCAAATTTTTTTTTTTGTAAAGGGCAAACGTTTGCTTTGAAGACACTGGATCGGTACTTTCGCCTACGTCACGTGTGCCGATTCCAATGTGATTACGTAATGCGTGGCGCATTGCAGAGCAGTGCAAGACAAGCATTTGTGGTTAAAAAGTGTAATTTTTTTTTAAAAATGTTTAGAAAATGACCAATCGTTTCGCTAGACAAGACCCTTATTGCTCGTCTGGGATTGTACAGAGCCCTTTGAAGCTGCATTGAAACCGCAATTTGGACCTTCAACCTATTGCACCCTGGTGAGGTCCACTATATGGAGAAAAATTGTGGAATGTTTTCCTCAAAAACCTTCATTTCTTTTCGAATGAAGAAAGAAAGACAAACATCTTGGATGACATGGGGGTGAGTAAATTATCAGGAAATTTTAAATTTGAACTAATCCTTTCAGTTGTATGTGCCCCTTTTCAGGTGCATTTTGTCCTACTCGTGGTTTGACAGTCCCCCTCCACTTTCCTTGTATGGAAAAGAGCACTCAGGATACTCCTCAAAACATTGCCTTTTGTGTTCCACAGAAGAAATAAAATCATACAGGTTTGGAACAAAATGATGTTGAATAAACAATGACCATTTTCGTTTTTGGGTGAACTATCCATCTAAAATGACAGTTCTGGAACAAGACGGTCTCTCGTCCTCTCTCTCTTTCTCGGATCTGAGAGACATAATTAGAAACAGCCGCACTATGCACAGTGCTGCATTGAAGGAGCTGTTTGCTAAATGGGTCATAGTGCAACCCTGCCCTTCCTCCCTCAAACACACACATATATACACCGTTTCAGGCAGTACACTTCTCAGTGGATCAAGCAGATTAAATGCCCCTCCAGACTTTGCCCCAGAGAGAGAGAACAGGACGATATAATCAGCTTACTTCACTGGAATGAACGAACAGGCCTGTCAAAACACAAGACACCTCCGTCTGCTATCAACCTAACCAACACTAGACGACCACTGTTCCAACGCCCAACCAAAAACAGGCACACCATCCATCCCCGTCTCAAATAAGCGGGGGCTTTCCACACAGCTGCAGTTCTATCCGACACCCACCGTCTGTCTGGGCCGCTCACATGTCTTTCGCACTACTGCTTTAATAAGCGTACAAGAAGGAAAAATCCCCTGCAACTTTAATTCTCAGTTCTGCCGGTCTGTCCTTGATAGTTTTTTGTGCACAAGAGAGAAGGCTTGTCGCTTTTGCAAGGCTTTTAAAGGCGCTTGTGCTTTCGACCAGTTAAGTTAGCGCCCTGTAGCTGTAGACACAATAACACAATTGACTGCACACAAGCAGATGGTTGATAAACATCCTGTTAGACGAAGACATGAATGATCCAACCCGCCCTGATGTAACCGGCTCAACATGAGACATTTACCTCAACGTCTTCAGGCTATACAGTCTGAAAGTCGTAAAAAGGCTTATTTATGGAAAACAAGAGATTGTTTACCTCTTCGCTGGTCTTGAGGATGAGCCCAAGCCGATGGTAGAGCTCGGTCAGTGGACACGCGCCGCTCAAGTTAAAGAAACTCGAGTGGGACGCAGATGAGCGAGAGAAAAAGAGGAAGAAAGGCAAAACAAACAAGCACAAGTTTCTCTCAAAGGCGTCTTGTGGTCTTTAAAAGAAGAGGCGTGCTTTGAAAAGAGACCTTCCCTGCTCAGACGCTGGCCACATGTCAGACATTTTATGTGGCTGACAGGAAACACAGAATGAGAGAAAAGCCTCCGCTGCCGCAGAGCTCAAAGAAACAGGGCGAGGAGGACTAAAAAGTGAAGCGGACCGTTCGTTCTTTCGCTCACTCGCTCCCTCTTCTGCTCGTCTTTCTGTATCTGAGCATCAGACTGTTAGCGAGTCTGTCGTCAGCGGTGCCAGAGAACAAGTCCGATCCGTCCAGTGAGCGATGTTTCTCGGCCTGCCTGAGTCTGGAACTGGGTCAGGGCTGCCTGCTTCCTCCAGAGCCTGGTTACACAAGCGGTTAACACACACACACACACACACACACACTCAACCACTGCAGCGATCAGGAAGCTCTTGAGAGCCACGTACTGAAAGAACAAGCACGCACAGGCTGCTATTGTATTTTCCCCCTCGTCATGGTTTTTTGGTTTGCTGTTGCGCAGACGAGTTTTTCAGTGGCTGTTTGTGTGGTGAGAAAATCAGTGTGGCACTGTAGAGAGTGAAATGAAAGAATCTGAGAGAGAAAGAGAGAGAGTGAGAGAGGAAAAGAGAGGGTGGGGGTGGCATGGAGGCGAGTGTAAACCATGAAAAGGGCGTTGCTATGTACAATGTAACTAATCTCCCACCATCACAGGTGGCAGAGCCGCCCCACAGTATGACTCACCCTGATGAGCAGGCCACTGGTGCGCGCACACAAACACACACACACACACTAAGAATTAAAGGGATAGTTCACCCAAAAATGAAAATTCTGTCATGTCGTTCCAAACCGTATGACTTTCTATGGAACACAGAAGCAGATCTTTGGCTGAAAGTCCTGGCTGCTTTTTGCCATACAATTGAAGTGAATGGGATCTCTTTAGCTCCAAAAATGACAAATAACACCATGAAAGAAGCTCATATTACCCATGAGCAGTATTTCAAGTCTTCTAAAGACTAGAATGTATGGTAGGTGTCAAAGGCACTGTATTACAACCGTTTGCTTCTTACGTCAAGAATAGGACTTATTCTGTAAATTTAGGGAAATTTTCCTCATCATCTGCGCCTGTTTTGTGTGGGGTGCCCCAGGGATCCATTTTGGGACCTTTATTGTTTTCCCTTTATATGCTTGCCTTGGCCCACATTTTTCAGAAATACATTTCATATCACTTTTATGCAGACGATTCTCAGTTTTACCTTCCAGTAAGGCTTGACAACTCTGTTTTATTCGATGTGTTATTGAAATGTTTAAATGATATCAAGAGGTGGATGTCAAATAATTTTCTGCAGCTAAATGAGGATAAAACCAAGGTTTTAATTTTAGGTTGTCCTGCAAATTCCTCCCCTGATCTCGAAGCCCAGTTAGGTCCTCTCTCAACCAATGTACACAAACAAATCAAAAACCTTGGAGTAATCTTAGGTTAGGGCACTTAGATCTTCTAATCACTTGCTCTTAACTGCGCCACAGTGTCTCTACAAATCAAAGGGTGATCGGGCCTTTTCTGTGGTCAGGCCAAAGCTTTGGAATGGTCTCCCCTATCATGTGAGGTCTGCTCCTTAATTGCACATTTTTAAATCTACTCTTAAATAGTATTTTCATTCTTTAGCTTTTGGGAACATGTAATTGTTTTTATTGTGTAGACCTGCTTTGTACAGCACTTTGGATCAATCCATATTGTGTTTAAATGTGCTTTATAAATAAATAAATGTTGTTGTTGTTCTAAAGTCAACCAATAGTTTCATGTGAGGAAAACACAGAAATTGAAGTCTTTATTCCCTTAAATTCTTGCCATTATTTGTTTTGTGCTTACCTATAACTTGCTGCGTGTTGATAAGCCATGCAACAACCAATTTGGTATCACTGAATCATTAAATCCTGCACAAAGCATCTTAACATGCCATATTTGAATCCCGATCCACATGTGCCAAACACATTAATCCATACTCACAGTGAACGAAGTATACTCTGAAAAGTTTGCGCCAACTGTGGGCGAGACGGAACAGGGTTATTATTCAATATTGTAATACCATGATATTGACAAGCCAACCACAGAGAAAGGCAAGCAAATACCGCAACTGCGATGTTCACGTTTTTCTTCTTGTACACTTCATGCATGTGTATTGAATGTTAAATAAGTTAATAATGATAACAAGAGTGAAGAATGTATTTTTTCCACCAAATGGCTTTTTACTCAAGACTGTTTACCATTGTGATTTGTACAGAAGCTCCGTAGATTTGCAATAAACAAGCCTAAACAGACAGTGAGACAGAGAGAGAGAGAGAGAGAGAGAGATCGACTGAGCGCGTGCGATTACCTGCGTCTGTCTTTCTTCAGTTCAAGTCATATATTCCTGGAAAAAAAAAAAGAAATGTTTGCCATGTCTGAAGAGGAAGGAGATCTTTGACGTTTAAGGGCATTTAATGCATTGGCATCAGTGCTGGCCAAAGCATTGAATCAATGCCACTGGTCCCTATGAAGTGAAGCATCAGCTTCAGCGTTACCCCATTGCTGGTCTGTTGAGCCTTTTAAGGTGGCGCACAAAGTTAAAATCATTTCAACGACAATGAATGAATCAGTGTTTTTGAATTACCGGTTTAATGACTCAGTCATAGACAGCCCTTGCCACGGTGCGTAACAATGTGACCTGCACTGACTGACAGTCTGTCTAGAATGTGCAGTGTGCAGAGACAAGCAGTGTTGATACTGGTGAAATATCAGCAGTCTTAGAAAGCCTTTCGTCCAGTCAGATTCGAGGATCGGAACTAACTGTTATACATATAAACAATAGCCCAACAAGCTTATTGTCAGGTTTATGTTCTGTTATGTGGACGCTTATTTTCACATTCTGTTCTTTTTTTCCTTTAGTTCCTGTTTCCCCGCTCTGTTTA
Source organism: Ctenopharyngodon idella (assembly GCF_019924925.1). Classification (NCBI taxonomy): domain Eukaryota; kingdom Metazoa; phylum Chordata; class Actinopteri; order Cypriniformes; family Xenocyprididae; genus Ctenopharyngodon; species Ctenopharyngodon idella. The sequence continues at coordinate 6,615,954 of NC_067231.1, forward strand.
GTTTCGGGTTCATTGGTTACTGATTATGTCCTCGTAAGTTGTAATAGTTACGTATTAGTTTCACATACATCTAGTTTACTTTCCTTTGTTCTACCCCTCTTTATATAGCCCTGTGTTTCAGTTGTTTTTGGTCAGTTCTCGTTTATGCACTGTGTGGTTTGCGTTATTCTCCTGCATGTTCGTTTAGAGTGTGGATTATTAATAAAGCAAAAATAATTTTGTTTTTGAATCTCCTTCTTGCCTGCTGACCACATCATAACACTCATTTACATAGCAAAAAAAAAAAAAAAATTACAGTTGAAAAAAAAAAAGGCGATAATATCGCATATCGCGATACTTTCCACAGAAAGTCATACCAGTGACATGAGTGTGGGTACATAAATGACAGTTTTCATTCCTGGGTTGTGAACTATTCCTTTAAAAAGCACATAAAGCTTTAGTAAGCGAGGCCATGGACACGTTTCCTCCCCGCGGGTCCAAGCGACTTTCTCAGCAGCTCGGCATTCAAATGGCCATGCTGGGCTGAAATACAAGCCCGCTGAAACCCATTAGTCACCGGACGCACTTGCAGAGAGGACACAATAATCCACATAAATTAAAATGAAGGGACAGGCGTTTGGCTCACAGGTAGGATGTCCTTGGCTCAGACGTGATGTGTAATGCAGTAGAGAATTAAAGGGAAGTGTATGTGCCCACTAGAGCAATCAGGACATGGACAGAGGGGCAGGAGTGAGGGTGGGTTTCCTTACACTCCAGTGGCCGTGCCCACCTCAAGGGCAGGACACCATGTTCAGTCTCCTGAAGCGAAGACAGTAACGGTGAGAAAATAACAGCTCTGTTTGTCCTACAGACACAGGCATAAAGATTAAGACACAAATAATGAAGACATTAGCTTTTAAAGACAACAATGTCCATTTTTTGGAGACAAAATTGATTCTATTTGGCCTTTTACTAAAAGTATCAGGTGCTGACATAATTAGGACTGTGGAAAATTATATTAACCATGGCTTTTTAGCCCCAACAATCTCAGACAGCAATTGCTGCCAGGCAACAATCTCAAGTCAAATTGCTTAGAAAAGTAACAGCAGTATCCTCCACATGGGCACACAATTTGAACACTTAAATACTAACCAACAATAGCTATGTTTCTATTTTTATGCGCATTTTGGGATATTGCATCAAAAACTGCTGGATGGAAACGCCAAGATGCGCTTGTTTGAGTCAGATAAATTCTTGTCTGATAAGAAAACATGCGCATAAACTACAATGGAAACAAATTTACCAAATAAATTCCTCGATGTGCATCAAAAAAGTCACGTGACTTTGCGTGCCGGATGGCATAACTGGATTAATCAGCAGACCGAACTCATTGCACAGCATCTGAAATGCTGTTTTGGTTATTCTGAAATGCCTGAGAAAAAGTTTGTTGTCTAAGTGGTTTGGTATAATTACCTTACACGACTGTGTTCCCAAACAGCAGCATCTGCCTCCGAAAGCAAGATAATACGTTTATTGCGTTTCATCTGCGCTCTGAGAAGCAAATAATTTATTATATACAAAAATTATTATATACAGTGTTTTCTACTTTTCTTAGTGATATTTAGCACCAGTTTATCAGGAAGTGATGATTTTTTTCTCTCTTCGACTCACTGGATGGAAACGCTTCTTTATTCGTAAATGTTTTATGCGATATTCAAATTTAAAAAAAGTTAAATTCGCAACTCTGGATGGAAACATAGCTAATTTCACCAGCAGATCAAACAAAATTGCAATTAAAAGGATAGTTCACCCAAAATATGTATCATGTTGTTCCAAACCTGTATGACGTTCTTACCTCTATGGAAAAGATATTTTGAACAATGTTGGTAACCAAACAGTTTTGATGAACAATGACTTCCATTTGTATGGTAAAAAGGACATCATCAAAATCTCAATTCTTTTGTGGTCCACAGACATAACAGGTTTGAAATGACATCAGAGTGAGGAAATTATGACAATTATGCCAATTTAAGTCATTATAAATGGTTTATAAGAGGCACAAGCACAGACATGTGCTAGAACAAGGTGCGCACGCGCACACACACACACACACACACACACACACACACACACACACACACACACACACACACACATCAGGAATGAAGAGCCAGTGAAGATAACCGCATGACATTTGAAGCCGCCCGTGTTGAAAAGTAGGAAGTGGCAGGAAATGAGTATGGGTACGTGAGTGTTCCCTCTCTCTCAGACAGCATGATAAAAGCCTGCTGGAGTCCAGAGCGTCTATGCCGCAGTGTGTTCTTGGCACCCGAGCTGTCATGCTCAAAAGACCCAAAGCGCCATGATCAAAGACCATTTTCACGCGCAGAAACCCAATCCCACGTCTCGCGCTCATTCCGTCTCTCAGTACATTGCCAGCGCGCAGTCACACACAGCACCGCTTTAAAAAATTACAGACATGCTGCTGTGATTTCCCACAAGTCTTTTATTAGTAAATGCATTACATTCTCTCAGAATGTTAGTTCTTACCCAGAATATAAGGAATGCTTTGAATTTTCCGTGTTGATTTTGGAAATATGTGTACACTTTATAATAAGACTCTTTAACAATAGTTAATGAATTAGCTATCATGAACCGAAAACTGACCATTTCTTATTTTATAAATAAATAGAAGTTAATGTTAATTTCTGCATATAATACATTTTTAACGTTTAAAAAGTTGCATAGACTAAATTTTATATTTAAACCTAGATAACTGATTCCTAATGCATAAAATAACCCATTAACTACTGTCAATGTTCTTTTCTTTGAAAAGCACAATATGGTCACCCTATCTTGAATGGATTTAAATGTGGAAGTAAATGATGCTGAAAGCACTATTCTCTATTTGCAGCTGAAAGTACAATGAAGTAAAATATATTTAGTAAACAAACCCACAAGAGACAGGTCACATTTAGAGATTTGTGACGGATGAGTTTTTGACGGCTTAAAAGCTAAACCAAGATCAGTAAAGATCCTAATCTAAACTACTGAGTGTTGAAAACCATGACTTTAGAAAGAAGTGAAGTGAACTGAAAATAAGTTAAAACTCAAAGTAACAGCACAGGTTTTGTGTGATTAGTGAAAATGTGAAGCTTATCTAGTTTAGCAAGTAACAGGAATTTCCCGTCATCACCATGCCAATAGAAACTAGGTTGTTTTGGAATAATGTGACTTTTTAAAAGCAGTTGAAGGACTTTTTAATAACAACAGCAAAGCGTGACCTCATCAGATTTCTCACACCATGTCTACACCAGACACGAGCGGCTCAACACAACAAAGGCAAATACAACCCATTATAATCATTGATGCTGTCTACACTAGATGCGACGCGACAACAAATTCCCGATGGTAAACTGATGCACCATTCTATTTCTGATGTACTTCAAACTTCTGATACAAAGAACAAATAGATTCGCAACGGCCGCTTTGTCGCGTACAGTGTGGACAGCTTCTAGCTGTAGCTTCTAGCTAAATTTTCTAGGCTATTCATCAAGCAGCAAAATTTTCAACATTGATAAAAAATAAGAAATGTTTCTTGTGTACCATATCAGCATATAAAAATGATTTCTGAAGAATCATGTGACTGAAGACTGGAGTAACGGCTGCTGAAACAGTCATTACAAAGTAATTTTCACAATATTTCACAACATTACTGTTTTACTGTATTTTTGACCAAATAAATGCAGCCTTGTTGAGCATTAGAGACTTATTTCAAAAACATTCAAAAATCTTACTGGCCCCAAACTTTTTAACAGTAGTGTACACACAAACAAGAGTTGCAGAGGGAACAAAAAAACATCACTCTAGGCTTTATGGGTTGATAACAATTTTTCCCAATTTTCTCTAATGCAAAATGAAAGCTCTAGACACTGTGACATTTCATTTAATGGAGCGTTCCTCTTCTGTTCTGCCTGTTTTGCATAATAACTTTAACCATTCAAATTGCTCGGCTCCGATAGGGTCAGGTAGCAGCTCGGCAGCTGTGATCGCATTCATGCAATTAACGTTCCGGCAAATGCTCTGGCATAAACCTCAGGAAACGCTGCCTTATCTCCTGCTTTAAGGTCATGAAGATGAAATATGGTGCCAATTATGCATCAACCCAGAAAAGCACTGCGCACCAAGGAGGAAGAATTTCACCGGTGAAGATTTTAATCATCAAGCTCGTATGATTCCCGATCAATAAGAGAGTGTAATCTTCAGCGCAGTGAGAGCAGCTTGTGCGGATCAGGTTTGGAGATGCCAGGTGAACAGTCCAAGAATATCCCTTTCAGTGCAGGGACTTCATGCCTGTTAATCTGTCTGCCAGCTGCCCAAGAGACAACGTGGCAAACCTGTATTCAGATGTCCTGACAAGAGCATCGGCAGCATTTCATTGGCTAAAGTGTTGAGTGATATTGAGCTTCACTCTCTTGATTTCTCTTGACATATTGTAGGGAACAACAAATTCCAGGGCCCAGTTTTATGGAAGGGCCCCTCTCTTTGCAACATTTTGATTGGATCTTGGTGGACTAGCACAACAAATGTCCAACACCATCAGAAAAGGATGCTAGGACAACTGACAGACACCTCAACCGCGGGAAGGACAGGACTTTTCATTAGTCCACAGGCAGTTTCTGCCCTGCACACAACTTGAGACTAATGCCTAAGGTTTAAGCCAACTGCCATAAAAATTCCTTAGAACCCTTTGGATGCAAGAACAGTGGCTGAAACAAAGAAACGCCAAAATGATTCATTCATAACCATGTTTGGAAACCTTAATACTGATGTAAACTAAAGCACATCCATTTCATACGAATTCAGAGAAATAAGTACTCTCAATAACAGCTATGTGTAGTGTAACGTCTTGCACAAACTCAGCTTTTAATGTACAAATGAATGCATGCATGGCAGTTCAACCTTTTCTCACCTTGGTTGGACTCTATCTGTTCATAACATTGCCAAATGTATTCTGGTGGTGGTTTGGAAAGTGACAAATGCATTGATAAAACTTTAAAAGACACTGAAAAGACTTCTGTGTGCTTTATGCAAATGAGTTCCACAATGGAAAGAAGGGTGAGCCACACTGTGTGTGTCTTCCCTGATGCCAACAGCCAATCACAGCACTGGAATGGAGCACCAAATTGCAATCTCCTCATTGGAAAGGGATAAACGTACCCTTTCAACAGACACTCCTTGTTCTGAGTCTCCCATCTAGTGAGACACTAACAGATAAGTTCTGAGTCTCCGGCCTGCAGAGGTGAGACATTAGCAGATACGTTTTGAGTCTCTGGCCTGTGAAGAAAGAGACAAGAACAGATTCCACGCTCTGAGGCTACGTTTATACTAATGCGTTTTTGTTTTAAAACTTTTGCTAAGGTTATGCCTGGCATCCAGAGTACTCCGGAGTTTTCGACCCTCAAAAACTGAGACTTTTGGAAATGCTGCAGACCCTGTTTTAGTTAAAAACTCTGTAGTTGCATTTCAGTGTAGATGGACCAAAATGGAGACTTTTGAAAATGAAGGCTGGGCTGCCCACATTTGTTCCATGATTGGGTCTTCTGGATCATTGCGTATCCTTCCCTGATTCATCAAGCCCCTAACATATGACCATTATGCTACCGGAACATGACAATAACAGACCAGCCTAGACAACTGTGTAAACAATAACATGGAGATGAAACTGCAAGCTTTGCTGACTTTGTTGTCCTTTTTAGCAGCCATTGTACAGTTAAACTCTGCATTTTATGATACTGCAGCTGCCTACATGCCCAAGAGGCAAGCTATTATTAGAGCAATCGGCAACTGTTTACACTTGTACGCACATGCCCAGTGTGCATGTATGGTCATGTGACATGCGTTTTCAGTGGTGTAGTGTGGACACTGTGTTTCCATCTTTTCTGAAACACAGTGGAAATGCCAGTATGGATGAGGATCGTTTTCATTTTAAAATGCCATGTCTACAGCTTGTGAGGCAGTCACAGATACTACCACATTCTGAGCCTCCAGTCTGTGAGGAAAGAGACATTAACAACTACGTTCAGTCTTTATCCAGCGAGACAATAACAGATGCAGCATGCCCTGAGTCTCCATGCCAAAGAGACAAAAGCGGATTGACTAAGTCTGAGTCTCTAGCCAGAGGCAGAAGACAAATAGACATTTGCACCAAGGTTAAGCTCCAGCAAGTAAACCTTCACCTAAAGTCTTCAAGAACAACATATTATAGCATATTTGTCCATGTCAATATACTAGTGTTTCTTGCACTGCTACTCTGCAAAAGATTTAACATGGTTGCACCACCTGATGAATATCAGTTGTGCCACCTGACAACATAATAATGACAGGGAATATGCTGAATACTGGATTTTTTTCCATTTCAATTACATAAAAAAACACAAATGCAAATACAAGTGTTAAGTCAACAGTCTCTATTGAAGCGTGACATCATATTCGTGGAATATGATGGAATAGGCTACACTAAAATGTACTTATTGTAGGGCTGCATGATATATCGCGATTTATTGCAAATTTTATCGCACGCGATTAGGCAAAGGCTGCGATTATTGTATGTGCAGCTTTTCAGAGCTGTGCGGCTCTGTGATCAATAGTAAATGCTTCTCCATCTGAAAGCCAGAGGGCGCTCTTGCACAGAAACTCCAAATATGCCCTGCCGCAGAAGAAGATAACACACGTCATATCGCTGTAGCTGAATAAACAGAAGAAGATTGAAAGCTTTTATTGATTAAACATGACTAATAAACACACGACTGCCTTATTCTGTGTAAGAAGCCACATCATCTCACAGAAGGATGTTCAACCGTCGTTATGAAGTGAGTTTGGAGTAAAAACGTTATTAAATGTTGTCTTTTGTTGGACAAGATGTTAATAAATGCTTTTCATGTCTGGAAATATATTTGATTCGTGTTGCTTTTTCAAATGTACATTATAAGCGACTCAAACTCGCAGTGCTTTCAGATGGATTAGCATTTGGAGTCATACTTCATTGACAAGCTGTGCATAAAAATAAAAAAAAAAATGCAGCCTTTGTGATTTCATAATCGCACTAAGAATCACGTTTAAGCGCGATTTCAATGTTATTTTTCGTATCGTGCAATAAATAGTGCAGCCCTAACTTATTGTGTACATATACGTGTTTTACATTGTACTTGCATTTAAAAAAGCCTGCATATTACATCTGTAATTAGTTTTTGTAATGACATCTATAATTAGACTGTTGACCCTTCCCTTACCCCTTAATTCACCCTTAAACCTTCCCATACCACCAAACCTGTCCTAATCTTACCTGCCGATCCGATGTCAATTGCAGCACAAGTGTTTTGCAAACCAACATGAACAAGGACACTGTATATACCAACTCTTTTTTTTTTTTTTTTTTTTTTTTTTGATGCGAGTACATAGTAGAAAAAGACACCTAATATAAAGTGTGACCGGTGTTTCTTTACTTGACATGATAGTGGTATCTAAATTTATTTTAAAATTATCATGAAAATAATTGAAAGTGTAAAACATCTTTAACTTAAAATTAATATTTTAGAACAATAATTTAAAAATATATGTTAATACAAGTCCAGCAAGTTCTTACATAAAATATTTAAATACAATAAATAAATAAATATCAATAAAAAATCTAAGCCATATGCTAGTGTACTCCAAAAAGTTGGCAAAATAAACTTAAAGCTATTTATTGTACTTCATTTCAAGCATAAAGCAGCACATCCAAACCATCTGTCTGACTTTGTCTTCATTTTGAGTGCAAAATTTCATCTGACATTCATTTGATCGTCAATGAGCCTTTGTTTTCATCTTCTCGCTCTCTCTCTCTCTCACCAGCACTGCAAATCACAACACAAATCACACAAACGTCACCACAGGCAAATGACCATGTCAATGCTATGAAGGCCACACATGTCCACACCAGAGACCTGCAAACACTGCATCACTGTGCATCACCTTTGTCTTTGAAACATTTCAACCCAAATATGCTGATTTACAAATCAACCAATAATAAGTCTTCAAGAACATGATATTGTAGCATATGTGCGTTTCTTGCACTACTCAGCAAAATAAACTGCATTCGAGCTGAGAGCTAACAGTGTGATTTGAAAGTAATGAAATGCCTGGGTTCTGTAACATTATTATACAAAAATAAATAGATGACATGTCATTCGATAGTTAACTAAGTTGCTCAGCAAGATGCTTGTCAAACTTTTGCTCCACTACCAACTGTAGTTCACTTGAAAAACATAAAAAAGCTATATTTAAGGCCTGTTCTAATGTCACACAAACAAATCTATTTCTCTTTGTTGAGTGTGATAATCTTGATCAGCATTGTACAATATCAGAGGAATCTACAGAACACCCTAAACAAGCAGACGAGCACATGTCAATATCAATTAATCCAATTGTAGCCAACAGAATCCACTATGAGCAAAAGCAAGGTCTATTAAACACATAACATGACTTAGGAGGCACTCAAAACATATTCACTCTAGCAACATCAAATATGTTGTGATGAGTGCATGAGTATGTGTATGAGTGTTAATATACACATGCACATGCATAGCATAATTGGCATAGCAGTGAATTTTTCAGTCTTTTTAAGGAGCTTGTCAACAGTGAGACAGGCAGTCAGTGAATGCACAGTAGAGAGACACATAAAATCACTCTCATATGGTTGCTGAGAAGATATAGGCACAAATACCAGCCAATGAGGCATCTCAGTCTGTCACTGTGCACTGCTTCTAAAATAAGGCACAAAGACACTATTTACACACTCACTGCTGCTGTGACACTCCAGTGACTTATTACACAATTCACACGCTCCACATCTGTTGAATGGCCCTAGAGATTTATTCCTCATTAAAAAGTTTTACACAAAGAAATGGCACTACAAACTCTTGCTATTGGAACCTTTTGAATGTGGAATAGATTAAGTCGACTGCAAACGTTTTACATTACATTATTAACTGAAATCATTTTCTTTTTGCATGATGCTGCATCCACGCTGAAACGTGTCAGTATAAATTACAATTGTATAGCCAGACAACATTGATTTAAATTTTTAAGCCTTTGATGTATCATGGAAAATAGGACTGCTCTGTTGAAATAAAAGTCTGATGTACTGTATACACATACTCCCAATGTGTAACATTAACAAATAGGTTTAAAGGGACAGTTTAACCAAAAAAATTAAACATCTGTCATCATTTACTGACACTGGAAGTGAACCGTCGCCAAAACTTGGTTACCAACATTGTGTTTCACATAAGCTTAGGTTTTCCTTGAACTGTTCCTATAAAACTCTATGTTAATGTTAATCCTTAGTGTCCATAAATGTTTGGTTTCTTTATTTGGGCGGGGGTGCTGGGGAGTATGTGTACACAGAGCAGTCTAAAATCACAGACCGAAACGCTGACATTTAATTAGCGCTTCCCCAATGACACGTTTTAACTGTGTCAGTGTCTATTTTGTACACACAACATAGATCAACAGGTAAAGCTTCAACAGGTAAATATGTCAGCAGTGTAGATGCACATCACCATGACCAAAAATTATGCTAGAGTAGATATGCAAAATTTGTTTGGCTGAAATACCAAGAGGCTTTACTTTACTATGACTGAGGACACGACACCCTGAATAGTCTTCTGAGATAATTTACCCAAATTTGAGTTTTGGTTTCTGGTTAAATGAAAACTTAAGATTTGTCGCTTTGTTTTTAGACCACAAAATCAACAATGTCACCAAAGAAGTGTGTTTTTGGTTGTGAGGGAAAGATAAACTTGCTTCCCAAAGAACCCAGTGTTAAGGTAACAGTGGAGCTGAGAGATTTGTGCTCATGCATTACATTGATGTGCTCTCGACATCTGTCATTAAAGTAACCATAGAAACCGCCTTAAATTAACTATCAAAATAAGGATAAAGTCGTGTCTGAAAGTTGCAATCAATTTTTTTATTGGTTAAAATAAATGGAGAATATCTTGTGTTTTCCGTGGCTGCTTGAGCCCTCAGGATCGAGCTAATAGTTTTATAAACAAGGCCCAGTTCTATGCTGGATTTACAGATCGTTTGAAACTGAAAGATGAAGCAGTCCAAGCGATAAAAGATTCCGGTCATGAGTCGGAACCGCAGGTGGTAAGTAAAACTGCATCAAATGTCTATTTTGTTGGCAGTCGGCACGCAAGTACATATAATGTAAACAACATGAACTTATAATGAATCAAAAGTTATCCAGCGATAATTCGATGGTGTATTGTGTGTGTTTAAATACATTTGTTAAGCTTACCATCGATAGCTTCGCTAAGCAAAAGCTGCATGTGCTCGTGATTCTTTAGCTTCATCCAAGGCACGCCTCCAGGAGCTCAGCTGTTTTAGGAAAGACTCGGTACAGCGTATCTGTCTTTTATAAATCTGATAAAACTAAAGAGTCTTCGGAGATATGAAGGATGCTATACTACTCTATATGTACTCAAGATTAACATGAGATTGGCCGAAACTGTGTGTGTTATGTACCCTTTAAGAAAAGCCCATATTAGTCAAACACTTGTCTTTGAGGTACAATATCAGAAAAGTATAAACAGATTTCAGGAATTTAAAAAGATGTTACAAAAAGTGTAGAATATGCCCCCATAACAAATCCATTAAAGGAGTTAGATGATACAGCAGAGTATTCACAGAACAACTCTCTAAAGGTAGCAGCAGCTCAGAGAAAGACACTGAAACAAAGGGACAACTGTCTGTCAACAGGCCCACTTGTTCTCAGGGATTGGACAGATAAAAGGGAGATTGTGGTCGCCTTGCCTCATGATATCAATTTGTGTGTGTTCTTTCAAGCTGGGCTTGTAAAAATAGCGGTGCCTTTGTGAAAGCCAGTGAAGCATTATGGATGGCTCTAATATAAACGGGGGTGTCCTTCTAGGATTTGAACCGAGATATCCACATGGCTTTTAAAAGTAGTAAACTAAACATTCTGTGAGTCATCTCTACTTCCGCACTTGTGTTTGTTGTGATTTTTAAATTCACTTCACCTCCTCCTCTGCTTTTATCTATTAATTCTATCTAAAGTTAGAATTGTAAAGAAGAACTGGTACAAAGGTTTAAATCCATCACTGCCCCGATCTTCCACAGTGTGAATGTGGAGAGCTTGATCTCCTGAGAGCCTCCGGCTATGGACAATCTCTCCACAAACTATGATGGATAATTAAATCATCAACTATTGTCAAAAAGCCCTTGGAGGACTGCCTACGAAATACTCAAACAATTAGCGGCTCATTTTATCGATAGCTGGATTTTTAAAGCAATTAAGCTTCAAAAATTCCTTTGCGAATTAATCAAAATCCCACTCATAACACTGAATTTGAGGAAAGAGAGGTATTCCGGCACCAGAGAGAGAAAGACAGAAAGTGAGCTGTGGCTTTAAAATCAAAGCCAGCTGGAATATGCAAATGACAGTTTTATAATCAGCAGTGCTGTGGTGCTGATAGGGTTTCGCTGAGTGTACAATCGCAGTCGAGCAAACTTCCTGAGGGAACGCTGTCCCCACCACCACCACCAAACAACGGCCAGTTTTTCTCGTCTCAGACTGGGAACAGTTTATTACATGAATATTTCAAAAAGCCCATTTCTATTCTTGGCAAGCTGCAACCTCGTTGACTCGTTCTAACACTATATGGAGTGTATACTTCAACTTATCTATGCCACAAACACAAAAAAAGCTTCATAGATTATAGCAAAAGCATTCTGGGTTTTTACAGTCTGGGTGAGGAAGACAATTCTAGACTAGTCTCTCAACCAGTGACGGCACGTTCATGGTCCACCCGCAGTTCACTCAATGACTGTATGATGCATATGTCATAAAACTGGACAGCATTTCCTCATCAAGCTCTAATACAAAATTGCGATCACAAGGTATTCTAACTGTCTATTGTGCTTCATGCGAGTTATTCCTGTGAAATAATCCATATTAATTACTTTTGGATGGACAGAACAATGTGCACGTTGTTAGTCAGACGTATGACTATAGGAGACTAACTCTGGCATTGTGAATAACGGGGTCTTACAAGAACGGCAGAAGCCAAGCCATGCATTCAGTTCTTTCACAGTCCTGTTTTTCTCCCATTGGCTGAGGAAAAGGCTGCGTCTGTACTGCTCTCTCTCTCGTGCTGCGGTCGCTGTCAAACCCATCATCCCCAACCTCCTCCCGCCGAAAATGAGGTCACACGGAAAAAACGAAAAGTAAAGCTATAAATAATACACAGCTACCGCAGTGAGTGCATTCTGAGAACAAGATATTTTCAGGGCACCATCTCTGCACAGAAATACATTTCTTTAGACAGATGAAAACATCTGTTTTGTTTTCCCAAAGCACTTTAGACTTTCTGTGCATCTGTTGTTGCGTAAGACAACAGAATCTAAAGCTTTAGAGAAGATATTTAGGTATGAATCGAATCAAATCAAATATGAAATCAAAATGTACCTTCTTTAGTTTCTTAATATTAATTCCTGGTCTTATGCCAAATTCATCATTGCACAATAAAAATGTCTTATGTTTTGATGAATAACCTTTCACCAAAATTGCTCCACCTCTAAAACGACTTTTCCACTGACTTCACCTAAAGTACATACAGTACAGTGTGTATAGCTATTAAGACATTGTTTCAGCAAACCTGCTTTCAGGTCTGACTCAATTCTGGCATTTTCACGATTCAATCAATATCTGATGTATAATGTTTTTTTTTTTTTCTTTGAACATCCTGTTTCACTGAAAAATGTGTTACATTACAGAAGTGAAATGGGTTGTGAATGCAGTTTCATATTGAACAATACCTTGGCATCGCTGCAAAGGAAACAATGTACACTTGAGCAAGGTCAATAAATGTTTAAGAACAAGTCCTAAAACAGGACATTTAACGAAAAATGTAGGGCAGGACTTGATTTTATCCATCGGGAATTAATTGAATGGCAAAACTGAGCATACCATAACCAGAATGGAGCCAGACCTGAATGCGAGTTTGCTAAAACAAATGCCTAAATAGCTATTTGGCTACTGGGCAACACTACCCAGTAGTTATGAGAGGGAAGAGGATAAAGAAAGACGTTCAGAGATGAATAAATAATTGATGAAAAATTACAAAGACAAACATTGTTTTCTTAGGAATAACATGCAGCGATGAATTGTATACAATAGGATCAGGAACGTGTAATAAGAGCATAAACATGCATTCTGATTCCATGCTGACTTTAAATAATGTTTTAACAAAACCAGAAAAGAAAATACTTTATTCCACACATTAAAACCAAAATAAGACAGAAGATAATCACAACACATTATTTTCTACAGAAATAAGCCCTTTAATTTGAAAGTCTCACTGATTTCAGCTTGTTTTTCCACTCTCTCTCTCTTTCAAAGCAGCTCAGCTCTAACATGAAAGGCTCAGAATGAGGACAGAACAGCCTGCCAAATAACATTTTTCTGAAGCTGGAGGCATGCGGCCAAAAAGATCTGTAAAGAAAGAGGAAGGGCAAGCGTGCATTACGTTTATTATAAGACGGGCACTCTGCTTGCTTGCTTTCTCTCTCTCTGAACACAGGCCGGCAGTATTAATTCATGTCTTTAGATTGGAGACGCAGTGGTTTGGGTGCACTGCAGACTGATCAAATGAACAGGGAGGAGGGGGGCAGTGATGGGGTGGCCTTGACCTTCATCAGGTCAGTCGGTCTATAGATCTAACAACTTGCATGCATGATGTAATATCTGGCAGAGAAACAAAATAAACGACTCCTAGTCCAGAAAGAAGTGTTGTTTACGCGCTAACAGGCAGGTGCAGTGCTCACTGGTTGAGCTGTATTTACATTACCTTATTCACATCTCAGTTAATCTATGCCACGAGCAAGAGCAAACCTTTAAAGTCAACATGAATTCAAAACTGACCCCATTTACTTTTTTTTAAAGAATGTTGCTGATTTTATTGAGCATTTTCCAAAGAAAAAAATGATTTGTATTCACAATCTTTCATCAAAATGTAATGACTTTCTCCATCACCTCAGAAACAACTTTCTTTTCTGATGACGTCACTTAGGCCACATATGCTTTGTTGAGTAAATAAAGCCATAAAGTTAAAAAAAAAAAGAAGAAAAAAAAGATTGTGATTGACTGATTGTAATGGTAAAAGACTGTAAAAATGCTACAGTAAAAACTTGTTAGTTTGTTAACCGTAAGTTTCCTTACAATATACGGTGAAAAATTCAATGTCATTTTACAGTAAAATACTGTTAAATTTACAGTTTTCAGAAGTGAAAAAGGTCAATGAAAAACCGCATATTGACATTCCAATAATTCCTTGTGTGACACTTCACATTTGATGAACAGTCAAATGTCCATATGAACAAAGGTACAGGCCATATCTGCTGCTACATCTATTTTTGTAGAGGTGTGTTTTTTTAAAAATTGAAAAACTTTTTTAACTTGAGCATCCCGTGTTTATACCGCTGCATCATGCACGAGATGCTGCAAAAGACACAAGTGCAACGGTCAAATTCATCCATCTAGCAAAACAGCTCAGTGGAATGCAAAAATGCATTCTCTGTGAAAATAAACTAGACACCTGCGACGTCCAAACAGGCTTAATGCTAGCTGTGAGCATGCACCATTTTGCGCTGTCATGTTTATTTGTACCGGAACTTATCCTTCCTGAATGACACCTTCTGTGCATGTCGATGTCCGCTATGTGAATGAAGGAGCCCCGCTATCACCCCCGGCACGGAGAGCAGATAAGATGACAGAGGTAGCGTGATCTGTAAAATGTTGGTGACATTCATTTTTGTGTAAGCATACTGAACAATATATTGCATCACCAAAAATGATCAAGGTCATGTCCATATATTGTGCCATAAGTCGATATATTGATTATCATGACAGGCCTAACCATGATGATGTTTAGTTTTGTTTGAATGACACTGTGCAACTTTAATATATTAGTATTTGCTTTCTCAGCTTGTGGAAAAGCTGATTGTGATGATCTTTGATTCATCATGTGACTTTCTCATCACCACCTGTTTTTGGTGGTTGTCAGTGTATTACAAAGGTACAAAACAGACATTAGTACTTTAATATGTTGGAATATTAATATTATATCAGTTAATGAAATGCGTTTTTTTTTTTTATTTAATGTTACCATATTTTTTAAGGTAAATTTGTTTACCGTAAATTTCACGGAATATGTTTCACAGTGTACGCTACATTTTTGTGTCTGAGTATCCAGATTCACACAGAAATTTTCGAATTACAGAAATAAAACTGGTTGACAATGACAATTCACATGTATTTCCGGATAACCAGAGCATGTTACTCTGGCTTTCTCTTTAAATGGACTCACCTTGTTGCAAAGAGCACCGATCCTGCTGTATCTTGACTCATAGATGCACCAGATTCACACCAGCGATTCTCTTATTTCCTGATCTCAGCGTGGCGGTAGCACAGTGCTAGTTTGTTTTGATTGCATTTGCAGGAGAAATCTGTAACTACAAAGTCACTTGTGCCATCTAATCACTAGACATGTGTCTGGACGGCAAAGTCCCGCTTCATTAGATGAAAGAACAAGGAAGTTGTGATGTAATATCACTGGTTACATCACTGGCTTCCACTTGCATAATAGGGTGCCACAACAGGGCAGAGTAGCCTTCTAATGCTGACCCAAACACCTGCGTACCACTGAACTTAAGAACACGCTTAATACCTGACCGCCTGCCTGTGTAGAAATAGCACAGCCGCCACACTGCAACCTCAGGCGATAAGCTTCTAATCTGCTATTCTTTATCTTAAACGTGAACAAATGAATGACTCAAAAAGTTACAACCCCACTAGGCCTAACTAAAGCACTTAATAATTCACCTACAATTGACATTTCTGGCATTATTTACTTACCTGCATGTTGTTCTTTCTTCTGGAGCACAGGGTATCTCTAATTATATATTGTTACTTATGTTTTGTATATTTGTATTTTTATCTTGTCACTAGTAATGACTCCCTGCCTAGGGACGATGGATGTAAATTAGTTGCAATTTTGCTAATTAGTTGTAAATTTAGTAAATTAGTTGCTAAATTAATTGTAAATTATGCTGCTATAATCTGGCATGTTTACATTTTGTATTTTATACTGATGTTCTTTAATATGCATTGTCCCTATTAAATAAACAA
This sequence comes from Ctenopharyngodon idella, assembly GCF_019924925.1. Classification (NCBI taxonomy): domain Eukaryota; kingdom Metazoa; phylum Chordata; class Actinopteri; order Cypriniformes; family Xenocyprididae; genus Ctenopharyngodon; species Ctenopharyngodon idella. The sequence continues at coordinate 6,632,188 of NC_067231.1, forward strand.
TAGATTATTCATGCTGCTCTTTTCCATGCAAGGAAAATGAAGTCTAGGGGCTATCATGCTCCAAAAATCACCATAAAAGAATATAATGCCAAACGTTACTGGTTGTAGTATGTCTCATAACCGAATGGGGTGCATCACATTTAAATATGTGCATATTCAAATTAAACGAATGATATTTCTTAACTAATACTTTTTACTTTTAATTTTTTTCCTCACACACTATAGTATGACTTGGAATATAGGTCATATGCACTTCTTTTATGATGCATTTATATTTGGAGATTGACAGTCCTTGGTCACCATTTATTTGTATCGAGGAGAGAAAAAAAAAAGAAAGAAACCTGAAAGTTAGTCTGCAATGGCATTAGGGTGAGTAAATAATGACAGAATTATCATTTTTGTGTAAACTATCCCTTTAAACAGTTGCGTAGGACACGTGAGGAGGCACATGCAAGCGTTTCTGGGTCGCAGCAGTGCGATGCGGCCCGTTTCCGAGCAGGTGTGTGAGCGTATTTATTTCCCTGGCTCGTCTATCACCGGCTACGTCTTTCTCAGCTGATAATCCTCTCTTCCCGTTTCCCTTCATGCCGAGAGCGTGTTGCACAGATTTGAAGCGTGTGACATTAATAAGAAAGTCTCTTTTTCATAAAAGGACTCCAGCAGAGATGAGCTCGTGGGGCTTAGCAGAGGCGTGTGTATGGCACATGTGCACGAGAGACAGAATAAGCAGCAGGACAGGCAGAGAACGGTAGAGCCCTGCTATGTATGTCTATAAGTCAGTGACCTTCTACGGGGCAGGTGTGTGTGTGTGTGTGTAATAATAGTCTGAAGTCTTTAACACACTCAGTCAAATGCTCAGGAGTCATGAGCTGCATATCTGCTGCATCTGTAGTGATGCTGATAATGTGATCTATTAACTGTGCGGTTCATTTTCACAAGCTGTGTTTCTGGTAGCATTACACTGTGTCCTAATCAGGCGCAACATGATAAGATTTCAGCAACAAGCAATCTGTCTGTTCACACTGAACATAAAAATACTGCGTGATGACACACAATCAATCAAAAATCACAACCAATCAGAACTATTTTCTCTGATTGCTTCTCCGGTCCGCATCATTTATATGTTTTTTTCCTGTGGAATTTTAGGGATTTGTCATAAAATATTCAATATTTCTCTACATTCTTGTCTATATTTAATAATTAACATACATGAGAAGTGGTAATTCAAATTTCATTGTATGTGGGACTACATGACATGATGTTGCTGAATTCAAGCAACTGACAAAATGTGCTGTCAACGTCATGTATTATAGTCACGGCTGATTAGGACCAAAAAAATCAGTAACATGGAAGAGATGCCTTGTATCATGTTGTGCCAGACAATTTTGATTTCCCACACATTTATGTTTTCTTACGCGCAGTTTGTGGACATACTGAACTTTGCTAGTCCTGTTCTGGAAGTCAGTCTGAGCTGCACACTGCTGTCAGCACAGAGATAAAGGAATGAGAAAGCAAATAAAGAGGAAAAAAGCCACAAAGCCTAGAGCACTGTCCGCCACCACACGGCAGACAGAGAAAGAGAAAAGGTGGATGAGCTTGTTTAGTCTCAGCAGTTGCACAGGCCTAAGGACAGCCCTACCAAGTAGATAAAACATTATTATTGAATTAAGTAAGTATTTTAAATAAATGACTTTAATTGCAATGTACAAGACTCTTCAATATATTGCAATTCTACAAATGCATGAAATCTCTGAACATTACATATTGACAAAAGAACGAACAGGCCTCCTGTCCTTGTCTACCCATCTATAATAATATAATTACATTTTTTATCAAATGTAAAGGTCCTTTCACACCAAAAGTGAAAGGAATAACCTTCAGGCAGATCACAAATGTGATGTTTATCTAAAGTTATTTTTGCTTATTAGTATGGTTGAATTGGATCATTGAAGGTCAGCAGCAAAGACACTGGTTAATAAAGTGAGATTAAATACATAAAGTATATTTGTTTAATTTAATATATTTAATTATTGCAGGTTTTGCAATATTCTGAGATTGCATTTCACTGTTTTTATTCATTTTGAGGAATACTGACTCAGTTTTTGTGCAAGTGAGATGAGTAAATACTCACATTTAGTCCAGAACTACAATAACCATCATGTTTACACACAACGCCTCTGCACTTACTCATGATTTCTCTCAACATGGAGACAGAGAGATGTCAGTCAATACATGGGAAAACAAAGTAACTTTACTTATTTGAAAAAGTAACTCTGATATTGTTGTAAATTTCAAAGTAATATTACTTTACTAGTTACTTTAAAAAAAGCAATCTGATTATGCAACTCATGTTACTTGTAATGCGTTACCCCCAGCACTGGTTATAATGCATTTTATCTTTTTATGAATAATTGTAACCAAAGTTAAAATGCATTATAATATTCGCAGATTCCTTGTTACATCTGAAATTGGTTGTTTGTCATGTTTTCATGCATTATACTTTCTAAAAGGCATAACGTATGTATTATTCCCTAGGTTTCAAAGACCAGGCTTAACCCTAGTCCCAATTGAACTAAGGCCTAATCCTGGCTTGGTCTAAGCCCTGTCTGTGAAACCGGGCCATAATGTGGGCCAAACTGTGGTTAGAATTTTTCATTAAACTATACAATGCATACAGTGCATTAACAAGGCATAGATAATGCATTAAAAATACTTTTATAATGCATTATATATAAAGGCTTTAGGAAAAGTGTTAACAATATATTTTATCATTTTGCCAGAATACAGGACATAACTTAGCCTACATATAATATATTTTTCTGTTTTCATATATTGAGAGGTTGTGCTTTGCATTTGTACTATGTTTATGTTTTTTCAGCCTGCTTGAATACATTCAATGCTAATAAGACAGCAACATTTTGCGCTCACTTTAAGTAACAGATTTTCCATGAGAAGTGTGCAATGACTTAAGCCATATTTTTTGAAGAAAAGTGTCATGCACGGTCCACAGTAAATACTACTATCTATGACCTTTACACTGCTCATTTGCACACAACACATTTCTGTCAATCATGCTAAAGCACTAGATTGTGTTACCCTGAGCACACTGAGTGAAAACACTGTGGGCCTCAGCCTTTGAACATACAGGAACACACTGGCAACACGTCCCTTGTGCAATGCTAAACTGTTACTTATGCAGGCATATGGTGAAGTCGTGCTCAAAACACACCATCTGCAATTATCACAGTGAACACCCTATCCCTAGCTTCAATCTCAACCTCCAGTACATCAGAGGTGAAGTAAACCTCGTTTTTAGACACAAACCTACAGTTGAGCCAGCTGTATGCAGCATTTCCCATGTGTTAAGGGTCGTTCACACAGGACACGTTCTGAATTATGTTTTAACTCTTGGTCTATATGTACACATGCTTCAGATGGACATCTTTGGCTGCTGCATCACTGTCAGCATTGCGCCGAATCAGTGTATTTGTTTTTGAAAGTGAAGTGTGTGATTCCTTCAGCACTAATGTCACTAACAAAAAAAAAACCCCGACAAGTTTCAAACAGGTTTTATAACCCCCCTATCTGCCATTGGTTGGAAAAAAAAATTTCAATAAATTTATAAAAAATTGATATTATATAAAATTGGATATATAGTACATCCAACTTTATCTGCATACATACAGTATACTCACAAATTTATCTGCATACTCACATAGGTCAATATATAGAGCATATATAGCAAATATCAACTATTGGATTGTTTATATCATTGCAAAATATAAACCATATTATCTCCCAGCTCTAATTGGTTAAGTGCAACAGTAAGGCATGAACATATTAAGAAATTACAAACATTAACATCATGATTTTCTGTAAAGCTGCTTAGAAACAATGTGTATTGTGAAAAGCGCTATATAAAATGCCTTTGAACATTCTAGTTGTCTATCCACTTTAAGAATGAAAAGAATAAAATATTTTTACCAACCATATCAACTATTTTTACTAACCATTTATACACTTCACCTGTAAGACTATGTATCAAAAATGAGTTTTTAAAAGCACTTCTTTTGATCCCTACATCCTGTTCCATTCCATCACGCTCCATATAGCTAGAATGCAAGAACATGTCCTGTGTGAACATCCCCTTACACTACGGCTGGATAAACTGTCTCTCTCTGAGGCTTCAAGCAACTTGGGATTGTGTAAACGGAAGTCTCTCTATAAATAAACCCTAATGGGAGAAGATGTATTAGAGACCACCACAAAACTGCACCTCCCACAGTGAAGATGCAGTCCTGACCCCACGCACTGAATCCTCTCATTAATATCCTTCCTGCAGTCACACACTAAAAGCAGGTCTGATAAAAAGATAAGAGTGTTATACAACGTGCCCTCAGAATGACACATTATACGACACACATGCACACACATGAGAGCAGAGACAACACACAGGTAAGCCACAGAGGTCTCACTTCCTGCCACACAGCTGCTGTCGATGCGGGGGTGCTTCCTCTGGCATCACAAGAAAGATGACAGAAAGAGAGAAACAGTAGTATTATGACAGGAAGCAGGCCTTGGGGCGACAGACAGGGTTTTTTTTTTGTAATTTTTTAAAGGCAGTCTCAGTGAAGGGTCACTGTACAGAGTTCAACAATTTCTGCTGGCCCAGACAGGCCTGTAGTTCAGATTTTACCCTGCTGACATTATCAATGGTTACACCACAAAAATCTTTTATTTGTATCACTGTATTTTCATAAGTGCCAGAAAAAAAACAAATAGATCTGGACATTATGCACCTATTATGTAGCTCCATGACAGACTATACATCTAAAAACACACTTTTACTGGAAAATGAAGGCATAAAATTAGGGCTTGTGTATATTTTTAGTTAAAGCTGTTAAGTTATAAAGCAATATCTCATGTAGGGGTTTTCCTTTGTGTTTTATATAATGACTACTAGGAGGTGCTCTATGCACATGTTTTCCTTGATTGGTTTTCCCTGAAGAGAAATAAGTTCAGTTGAAAACTAAAGTAAAAGAGTGATGCACGTTTGTTGCATCTTACCGTGAAACGAGAGTTCCATGTCTTTATTAAAATCAACACATTAATGATTTATCTCTCATCCACCCGCAATTAAATGGAATGTTATTTTTTTATTACTTGGCCCACCTGACCTGCTGATTATCCGCAGTATCGAACGGTTCGAGAATGGACACAGGCCGGGAACCCGCAACAGAACAGTGTCGGTGGAAAAGGTGTCGGTGGAGTTTTTTTACTGTATTTTTGATCAAATAAATGCAGCATTGATGAGCATAAGAGCCTTTTTTCAGATATATAAAAAATACAGACCCACATTTTTTAAACACCAATGCATATACCAGACAGTCTGTTTATGAAAGGAAAGGTGTACATCTATATCGTCAGCTTTTTTCAGGTTTAAGGTGCTTTATTGGCATAAAAAATATTTTTTACATTTGTATCGCCAAAGCATTTGCAGAGATTGCTGCGTGCAGTTAAAAATGCTAAAGCAAAGGTAAACAGTGTCACTATTAGGGATGTCAATTTACACAAATTCCCATGATTGATCGTCATTTAAATTAACGATCAATTAATCATTAGCCTTAATACTGCAATATGCGACAGGGTGTGCAAATGCTGCTCAAAACTCCATGTTCCTCACCAAATGAATGAGAAGGGTTTTTAATCTAAAAGGGCTAGTAGGATTGTAAAATGAGCCGATGTGATTGATCATTTATTAAATTACTTATTTATTAATCTAATAGAACGACTAATACAACGTGTCACCAACACCGCTTCAGATGCGTGTTTGTCAGAATGTGTTCTCCGTGTGGACGCGCTCTTCCTGGAACAACGCGCTTAAAAAAGGCAACTATTTATTAAAATAGCTTTCTCATTAATGTTATGTAATATGAAAGTCCCAATCATAGTTTTTATTAGTCACGCATTGCTGTTTGAGCTTCGCGAGCCACGTGCTGAAGCGCAGAATGAACACCGGGAAACTGGAGCACTTTGCTAGTGCGTTATTTAACTCAAAGAAACGCATCCTATATGAGATTAATCAGATATATACAAAATAAACATAATATTACAAATTATATCTGCACAAAATGATGCGAATGTACAAGTGAACTTGAACTAAGTTACGTGCTATTCAGAATATGAGTCATGTTGTGGACGCGCTTCCTGGAGCAGCGTGATGAAACAACTAAATGGCAACTAAGTTAAACCCAAATAATTCACCATGTTTTATTACAATATTGTTCTCTTTATTATGTTATGTAATATACATTCCAAATCATAGTCATTATTAGTTGTGCATTGCTGTTTGAGCTGCATGCGCTAAAACTGATCACTGGCACGCTTTACTACAGCGTTAATTCTTAACCAAATGCATCCTAGATGAGATAAATCAGATCTAGATAGGCCTACACAAAATAAACACAATATTACAACTTACATTTGCACAAAACAAAAGGCTGCGAATGCACACGCAAACTTAGTCATGATGAAGGTGAAACTGTAGCTTTAAAATGGTCCCAAACATAAGTTTTATCGATTAAATGTATTATTGACAATTAATCGATCATCGATTATTCCTCAACATCCCTAGTCACTATCTGAAATTTTTACGATTCACTGAATTTATATGTGCTGTATGGAACTGTGTCAGTCAACTAGTCACATCACTGACACACAACATGCGTAAACACAACAACAATGCATACTATTATTACAACCGCATAATGAAAAGGAATAAAAAGGAGGATGACAATCAAATGTCCAATTGTTTTATAGTATATAGTTTCAATAGCTGTCTTTTCCCATGAATCTATAGTTCTGTAGGCTGAGGAGCTGACTGAGAAACCCAAATCACAAGTGAGCACCAACGCAAATCAAAACCAAATGTTCAGAGGGGGTTTTGGTGAAGTCATGTCCCACACCCACCCATCAGCCGGGCTTCATTACTCACAGAGACAGTCCTTTCAGCACAGGCAGGAGAGAGCCGCCCCAGGCGATCCTTGTATACGCTGCTGTCTATGATTGCTGCCATTAAGCAGCCAGCTGTGCTGCTGGCAGTGAAAGATCATCTGTGTACTCCTCCATCTCAATGTACCGTGAGTTCGTACCTCTTCTCTCACACTGTCTGTGCACAAAAGACACATGCATGACACTTTGCCCTCTGTGCTGCCAACATACAACCTGACAGGGCTGGCAAACTCAGTGTCTCGAAAGCATCATATGACAAAGACAGACATATGATACTAGAGCAGGAGAGAGAGAGTATTTTTCCCTCAGGCTTATTTTCATAGCACGTCAGAAAGAGACCAGAAGCAAAGGTCACAAGAAGCAGAGCATCTTCCACCAGCAGAACATATAACCAGAGACAAAAACTAGAGGAACAGAAAACTTTGTGGTTTCGAACAAAAGCAGTGTTTCCCCACAGGATTCCTAGAGGTTCTGAGGGTCTACATCAGGGGTGTCCAAAGTGCGCAGCTTGTCCAAAGTTAATTTCAAACAGCCCGCATCTTGTCTATTAAAATACATTATATGTGGCCCGCCACGAATAATATACAAATAATGCAATTTCGCAAAAAGTCAACACAAGGAGACAGCACTAGATTTTAAGCCAGGTGTAGTAGTAAACTGTGAGTGAAACGAAATTTGATAACTGATAAGCACTGCCATAAGAAACATTAAACGTGCCAAAAGTGGAACGAAACAGCACTTTTGAACTGCACCACATGGACCATTTATTAGCTCAGCCCAAAAGACAGCGCAGTGCAAGCACAGAACAAATGCGTTTACTCGCTGACCGGTCTTGATCACATGACCACTAAACGGCGCAGTGAGATCCCCTTATATAAACCACAATTGTCTCTGTGATTTAAACTAGTTTAAAGCCAGAAGAAACAGCGCTGACATTCTCAACAACACGGCACAGAAAACAGGAGGAATATATATAACCTAAATAAATATGTGCTATTATTTATGCTCATATCCATGTCTGTGCGGAGTGCACGCTCACTGTATGACATGCGTTTAACTTAAAATACTCCGTCGTTTTTTGTCATACAGATAAGAATAATCCAACATTCGAAACTGTAAATGGTTTGCTTTTATTTCTGTAGACTCATAACAACAAAACAGTGTGCTTTTGTAAAATAATGACAACAAACAGGATACGCTTTCTGCCTTCTCGGTCTCAAGTGAACTTGAGCGTGTCACAAAAACGAACCGAAACTCAGCATATACTTGCTTCACAGACATGAGAAATATATCTACGGAAAGCTTGGAATGTCTACTTTTAAATGAACAGATTCAAATTTAAAACTAATATTCTCAGATGATGTAATCCATACGAAATGTGCACATAGACACGTCCACTGCTGCGGAGATGACGAGTCAGGATCGTCGACTTCATCTCTGCAGCAGAAAACACACAAAACACTAGCTTATCAATAAAATATTAAAATGTTCAGACAGACTCCTTCTGTTTTTTTATGCCACATTCATTATTACTTTTGCCGGTGTGTTGCTGAAAGCTTTATGTGTGCGTTTTAGCGCTGATTAGGCTATGTATTATATATAGGTGATTAAAGGCACGTTATTATGATTTATATGGTTTATTAATATAAACGTGTGATTAGTCGACTAATCGCTTAAATTCAAGACTACTAGTCGACTACAAAAATCTTTAGTTGTGGGCAGCCCTAATATATATCTGGCCCCAGGCATGTCCACAACATCGAATCTGGCCCCCTTTAAAAAAAGTTTGGACACCCCTGGTCTACATGGTCTAAGAGAAATTTTAACTTTTAAGTTAATAATATTATTAGAAACAATAATAATAATTAGTTTGTATTATTATATATTTTTATTATTATCTCTAAGACAAACTGCACTGTAAAATAATGAATATTTCATATTAAGTAAATGAATTACTACAGTAGCAAAATCACAATACTTATGTCTTAATTTTTTCACTTGCAAGAGTTAAAACCTCAAGCATTTATTTTGGTGGAAAACTGCAGAGTCCTTTAAGTTTCAAAAGTCATTATCAAGAACTAGAGTACCATTCATCTAGTCTTATTCAAACTACAAAGTGAAATACTAAAAATAGCACAACACAACAACAAAAAAAAAAAACTAAGCAGTGAAGACTAAAGACTAAAGACCATGTTGTATGTTCTCTGAGTGTTTGTTGATCTGTTGCTGTGCCACATGAGCAACACTAAACCAATCACTACGTGTTATCAGCTCAACAGCTGTTCGGCGAGATTCCCATCACAAAATGACTAAAAATAACCACATGCATGTTATACAACATCCATTTCACTGTCTAAGCTACCAAACCTTTGCGCTTTAATCAGCGTTTACAGTTAATATTAACAGGAGAACTTGTATTATTGGGCTTTACTGTTAAACTGCAGAAAGGGAAAAAAGCTTTTTCATTTTGCTTCAGCAGCGTAAGGCCTCTAACACACACTTTTCACATCATAATGATCAAGCCAAAACATTGAAGCCAAACCGTTTATTAAAGTCACTCATGTAGGCTGATGAAAATAATGGGTTTGAAGATTATAATCCACAGCATTGTTCCTTCTGAGGAGTGACTTCATCCCTCGAATGCAATGAAGGCAGAAAGCTTTCACTAAACAAGACAGCGGGGCAAGGGTCTGTGCATTTATCAGCAGTAAAGATCGCCCTCAAGGCTACGGGTCAAGCAGGGCTAAACACAATTAAGCCATCAGAGAGTTAGCCACATCAGCATGGATGCGTAAAACACAGCACTTGACAAAGAAGGTTTACAGGATGTCGTAAATGCATAACTGCCTTGTGGTGTATGTGCAGGAGGAGCTGTGTTTGTAGAACACAATTCAATCTGAACGAACAGCTACAGTCATCAATGTAGAGTGACAGTTGCGAACAAGCTGCACTACATCTGTCGCAACGTGAACTCATCTCGAACAGACAACCATCAGGCACACAAATAAAGGGAGCACTGAGCATTTACATAAAGAATAATTGCCGTTTGAAGGATTGGGGTCTTGTTTGCTCATCAAGGCTGCATTTATTTGATCAAAAATACAGTAAGAATAGTAATAGTAACATTGTAACAAAAATAGTAACATTCAGAATGTTATTGCAATTTAAAATAACCGTTTTGTTGCCTAACCACTTTTAACCAGCATTAACCATCTTTAATCGCAATAAACTCTGTGTTATGTTACTTTTTATTTTAATAAAAAGTAACAAAACACAGCACTAACCATCTTTAATCGCCATAAACTCTGTAATTGTTACTTTTTATTTTAATAGTTTTAATTTTAATAGTTTGGGCTCTGTTGTTAATTGTAACCTTTAATATTATAGTAATGTGCAAGAAAGGGCTCCCTATATAGTTTACAGCATTAGCAGAGATAGGTTTTTTTTCCCTTAAGAAATTTTAAATGATTTAATTAATTTGAAGACAGAGACACACTTTGTTCACTAAACCACTGTTTAATAAAAAAAAGAAAAAGAAAAAGTTTAGTTTTCTACCCTGCTGTGCCTAATCCATACCGAACTGTGATTTTAAAACCGAGGTACGTACCGAACCGTCAGCTTTGTGTACCGTTACACCCCTAATAAAAAACAATTTTGAACACAATTATTATTTTTTTTGTAATTGAGAAATACCATATATTACACTAAAAACATCGTCATGAACAACTAGTCAGAGATGACAAACTAGTAATTCTCAGTTAGTTATTGAGACTGAAATGACTGAAAGTAACGACTTGTGGTTCAGACAGTGAGTCAAATGTTAATTCAGTAACCACTCTGAAGTGAGTCATTAGACTGATTCAAAACAATAGGCTAATTCTTGAGTTTGAAAATGATTTGCTAGTCTTTTTTGCTGACTCATAAAAGTATCACAAGCCATTCACAAATGGGACTACACTGGTCATACTGCATTTTTAGGAATTACTATGCAATTCAAAGATGTGCAGGAAACACTGAAGAAACCTGCTCAGGTCACATTCAGACAAAAGATCCAGTGTGCTAATCTGAACACAGGAAAACAATCAGCTAGCTCTGGCTGGGGCACATATATCAACAGACCTACAGAGAAAGGCCAAAGTGTGCTGCAAAAACAGAGAGAGAGCAAGGCAGTGCTGAGTAAGGGGATCTGGTGGCAGTAAACTCTCCTCCAATGGCAGCCATAAATAATGGAGCCGTGAAGGCAATTGTGTGTGAGCGAGGGACACAGGAAACTTGAAAGAGGAAAAGACGATGGCAAAATAACAGCTTTCAAAGAAGACCAGAGAACAACACAATAATGCAAGGCTTGTGGGTAAATTGCTGTTTGGTCAGGCGTTGAGTAAAGTAATTACGTTATTAAGTTGTTTGACAACTGTACAAACCCATCATAAGTCAGAAGATTGTTAAGTGTAAATAACAGGAAGAATCGATGAAAAATAGGTCCCAGTTTTAAAAAGCAACACAAAAAGCATGCACATTGCTAAGTCACAATGACATCAGGCATTGTCAACAGTCTATTGACTACATCAAATCTTTCTCTAGATAAATCACTCAGAAAACAAAGGTAGCATCACAAATTTCGACTAACCCATCCAAAACCAACAGATAAATACGCTTGTAAATGCTGATTTGTAAATATACTGTTCCAGTTGTGCTAAAATACACAATATTGTAAGAGCTATGACCTAGTTTACCTAGACACTGTGTACACTACCGTGTCAGTGTCACATGATCCTTCAGAAATCATCAAAAAAAATAAAAATCACAGTAGCTTAAATTTCATGAATATGAAAAACTTCCTGGTTGCTCAGCAGGGGGCTTACAGAGTGCTCACGAGTTCTTGATGGGGCTAAGTGCACCATGACACATGCTGGGTCGTCGGCCTGTGCATGTGTGGGCGCAATGACAACCGTTCCGCGTGCCATACTAGGATTTCTCTTTGAACTCTTTTATCATGTGTGCCTGGCCCAGATGGCGCTATGCTGCTGCTAACGTTACATAATCAAAACAGCGTGAGCCGTGAAACATTTACAATCTCTTGCTCGCTGCCTTTCTGTCTCTTTTAAAGGACGTCAAACCCTCTGTTATTTTCCATCTTTTCAGCAGGCCTCCTAAACAAATAATGATCTTATTGTCAGACATGAGCCATTGATCTGAGAGCCATCCAAACCCCAAATCATTCCAGCAACATAAAGGATCCCGTCATATTGCCTCCGCAGAGCTATTGTTCTGACTTTAAATCCTCCACAGCTGCAGCTCAACGCACAGCACATCTCCAACTCAAAGATCTTGGGAGGAATGACTCACCAGAGCTGGCCACTGGATCTGCTTGGCTTTTGTTCCCTGCAGCTGGGCACCCTCCTTTCTTTTGGCCCAAACCAGCTGATGTTCCAGCAGAAAGATCTGGAAGTCTTCGTACACCTTGACCCACTCACGCTTCTCCCACTCGAGGTCATCAAACTCCACGTACACCTGCGGAAAGAGCAAGAAGAGGGGTCAAAGGTTGGTCACAGTAGCACTCTGAGCACTTGTCCTGTACGGCCCACATTAGCATCATGCTAGAGAAGTTCCCCTACTGTATAAGTTATTAAAGCATATAAGTGTTATGGGAAGACATTTTCGAGTTGATATGGAACATTGTTAAGTAGGGATGCACCGATACCGATATCAGTATCGGTATCGGGCCCGATACCAAGCTCATGTACTTGTACTCGTAAAAATACCCCCGATACCAAAGACCGATACATCACGTGACGTAACTGACAGAATTTTCCGTGCACAGAGACACCGACGGCAGCAGCAGAAACAATGTCAGCCTCACAGGTGTGGAAATACTTCAAAATTAGTGATGACAACACACACAACACATGCTTTCAATCACAATTTGTTATCGATTAGTGAAGGCGGGATAGGCGGAATCGCGCTGAATGACACAGACCAGAAGCGCTCTCTCTCTCTTTCTTGTGCGCGATCCCAGTTCTCTCAGACAGCGCGCAATCAGTTCTCCTTCGCGCCTGAATGGTCAAATGCACACATAGTTGTCAAAATGTCCATCGTGTGGAGTATCTCACATAAATACAGTCGGTTATGGCTTAATATGGCAGTATCCATGGATTCAGTCTTAAAGGGACCGTAGCATATATTTGTCATTAATGTTAATAAAACAACAAAATATGTTAAATAAATGTATACATGGTAAATAAACCTACTGTATCTGAAAAACAAGTTTATTTAATTTGTATCTAGGTACACTTAAGTTGTATGCAGGTGTAGGGGAATTACAGTTAAGCCACATAAAGAGACCAGTATGTCAAAGTTGACGTTCAATCAGTTGACAGAGAGTTTACTGACAACAAATTTCTCTACACTTCCAAAGGCCGCAGAAAATGAGTAAGAGGAAACAGCCTCAAACTAACTTGAGATACAGAAACACTAATACTTATTAGGGCTGTGTTCGATACATTGATACAATTCTAATTTACAACAGGAATATATTTACTTGCATGTCATGTGATCATTAACTGACATCAGATAACCCTGAACAAACAAATGTGTAGTTAAATTATTGAAATGTTAACTTAAAATGTAAGGAGGTACTTCAAGGAAATGTTCAGCTGACAAAACATTTTGGGAAACCCTTGCATAATGTTTTAATAAAAGCATCTGATAAACAACAATTTACTGTTACGGAAAAAACGTTCAATAAATTTCAGTGCAATTTCAAGCCATAAAAGCTCAGTGGTCTTAAATGACCTCATTTTGGTTTGATTTTATGGACAGACGTGGTCACTGCAGACCCACTGAATGTCCAGCCTTCCTCACAGTCATGGTGCTAAAACTGCCTGTCCTGCTGTTGTGCTTAGCTGTGAAACAACCCACAGCCATGTGATTCAAAGTGGAGCTGATGTGCAGGACATTTGTGTGTTTGTGAGACACTGAGACAAGAGGGAGAACATGTGTTTGAGCTGCTGGATGTTTTCAACATATGCAGCATGTCGTAACAACAACATGTTTCTGGCCTGTCAAAGTCTCCTCTTTCGCCGCGTGTGTGTTTAAGCCGGGCGTAGCGTGATAGGCTGAAAAACTGGTTTCCAAAAAATAAGCCACACTGAAGGTTTGGACTATTTTGAGCCTGTATTCCAACTGGAAAAACTGTTCCTCCACTGGACAACGTCCATCTGTTGACTAATACAATCCTGCGCACAACACTTTTAAAGTGCGTACAGAAAGCACCCAGCTAATGATTTGAAACACACAGATCTAGTGCTGAGAGCTGTGGGAATCATCAGTGCGAGTGAGTCAGCCAAGAGCACATTGCACAACCCCAGTGCTGAGCAACGTGCAGTAACAGGAGCGGGTTTCATAATGTGGATTCATACCAGAAATGATTCATTGACTCTGCCTGTTGTGGTTCTCTCACCATGACTGGGGTTGTGAGGCTCTAATGAGTGTGTTTGCAGGGGAATGAGTGAAGAACAGACCTGTCAGGGCAGATTTCACATCTGGACCCCCCTGTTATGTGCAGGCTAAGCTAAAGAAAAAGGGTAACTTTAAAGCATCGCTTGAAGCAACATCCTATCCCATTTGTCCTATCAACAAAAATCTCACAGTGGTGTTTTTATAGGGATGGTGTCCCTACAGTAACCCAGTGACCAATGAATATAAAACAATTTAATACCTAAACAAAGTCAATGGGGCTTGGCTGTATCCAATAGTAGATTTTTAGCTAGGGTTTTGTGGGTGCTTAGTCCATTTCTTAAGGACTTTTTTTTTTTTTTTCAGACCAAGCATCACAACTATTAGCATCCACACCAAAGTACGATAATGTTCTGTTTATTATAAGCGCACATGCGGTTTTGTCATCTGCCGCTTTACATGCTCAAGCTCTTTAAAATCATGTGGATTCTGATTGGCTATCCAAGTCAGCTGGAAAAAAAATTGTTCTAAAAAGTGATATCAATGACATTGGAATGTCTGTTTCATTATCATTACAGTTGTGGTGTGGATTTCCTAATGGAATCATTCTCATAGAATGATCATTAAAACTTTATAGGTTACAGTTATCGTCCTTGGTGCGAATGGCCCCAAGTCCTTCAATGTAAGTCTATGGGATCTTTCATCATTTATAATCCATCAGACATAATTCATCTGAAAATGAATAGCACACCTCTCCCTCAACAAGCCCCACGATCTTAGCTATTATTTAAAGCTGAACCAATAAAAGTTGTATACTGTTCCAAAGTCCCTTTAAGACAAGTCATTTCACTTGGCGGCCATCTTTGAAATGCCTCTCAGGCATCTAAGTACAGCTCCTATCTTTTTGAAAGGGGAAACATCAAATTCTCCAAAACTGTTCACTAAGCTTACGATTAAATTTCATTTTTAAAAACACCAACGAAATCTGACAACAACAGTCTCTTAAAGCTTGTTTCTTATGTTCAAATAACATTTAAATAAGCTTGTTTTTTTAATGCTAGACCAGCCAATGCACAAGCACAGTCATGAGCACGAGTCTGAGAACGCTGCCTGTTTCTATAGAAACCAGAGCTTCTCACGGCAGCTGCAGAGACGCGATGACTTTACTAATCAACGATTGCAGGGCTTATTCGCCATATTGGGTGTTGTACTTTCTCCCGTTCATAAATAATAGGAGTGCACCATCTTCCTATATATAAAGTCTTTGACTATTCTAAATAAATTAAAGATAAACACTAAAACTAAAGACCAAAATCAGCCATTTTAAATGCTGCAAGTGAATTTAAGCATCACAACATTACAATGGACAGTTTGAAAAGCTGAAAATAATTATGCTTAGTAGTGTGATTATTTGCATTATTTTTTTAAATACTTTGAATGGTAGACAACAAAAAAAATAATGTAAAATGTACAAATTAAGAAAATGTGCATGCAGAATTAAAAATCCAATATCACACAAACAGTCTAAAGTATGGCCAACAGTCAAAAAGCTCAGAAGAAAATTCTTTTCCACCATCTTTAGTGTGTTGGTTGGTCATTTGACCACATGTGCACATCCTTGCACACCAGCACAGCACATGACCTTCCGTAACAAGAGACAACAGATAAGACATTCCCAACACAGCATCTCTACACCTGGATCAGTACATGAAATGACAGATGTGCTACACTCTTAAAAAAGGGTTATTTATTGCCATTTATGGTTCCATTAAAAACATTTAACATTCATTGAACCTTTCCATTGCACCATAGGTTCATTATAGTAAAAAAGGGTTCTTTACATTATTAAAATGTTCTTTAAACTAAGAAAAAAAAAAAAGGTTCTTTTAAGAACTGTTTACTGAAAGGTTCATTAAGGAACCCAAATGGTTCTTCCATGGTATCACTGCAAAAAACATCTTTTGGCACCTTTATTTCTGATAATGTATGTTAATAACTGTAACTCAAACGTTGTTTAGAAAACATACAAAATTATCCTTATAACTTAAGTAAAACTATTCATTAAAGTCCCTTGTGTTATTATGCATAATTCATCAACCGAGAAATTTTAAAGAAAAAAAAAAAAAAGTGTTCTTTCCACATCCTAAATGACTAATATGAACATCTGAAACAGTGTGTGATGCCCAAAAAAGGTAAGTAGTTAGCTTACTACATTTTGCCTTGTGTGTATGTGTGTGTGTGTAGGCATGTAAAGTCCAGCCTTAATTCCTGTAGTGACACATGTGACCGACGACTTCTGTTCTCCCCTCCCCCTCCCCCTCCCCCCGTCCTGCTGACCCCTCCCTCCCCTAATCCCCTTCACTGCAGGGATCGTGGAGGACGGCTTCCCTCATTCGCCCTCTCAGAATGAAACATTAACTTCATATTGTGTTTCTGCTGAACCCACCCTCTCAGTTGAGTCTCTGCTGCTGGCTAGATGAAACATTCACTCTCATTAAAAATTGACATGGGGCAGAGGGCCAGAATGAGTATGTGTGTGTAGGGCACAGTTACTTCCTATGCTGGATATTTAGGCAGTGACCTGTAAGCCTGAGGTTCTGGTATTACTGAGAGGCTCTGTACACCGCTGCCACAAATAGTACCCTAGTAATTAGGGTTACACAATTAAACAAAATAAAACTGAAATCCATCATTCCCACTATATATGGCTTAGTGCAAATATCAAATTGCAAAGGCTGCAAATTAATTAAAGTGATAGTTCACCCAAAAATGAAAATTATCCCATGATTTACTCAGCCTCAAGCCATCCTAGGTGTATATGACTATCTTCTTTCAGATGAACACAATTGGATATTGTGTAAAAATATCCTGGCTCTTCCAAGCTTTATAGTGGGACGGGGCAGATTTTGAAGCCCCCAAAAAATTAATCTATCCATTATAAAAAATAATCCATACAGCTGCAGGGGGTTAATAAAGGCCTTTTGAAGTGAGGTGATGTGTTTTTTTTTTTGTTTTTTTTTTAAATATCCATATGTAAAACTTTATAAACTAAAATATCTAGCTTCCGGCGGACATAATCCCATGACATGATGTATGACGCAGGATGCAGGAGTATCGTAAGCTTAGACGCCTCTGGCGATTTAAGCAAATATGGCTGGGCAACAAACTCAAACTCCTTTTCTCTTATATAAAAATCCTCCAACAATTCTCTTTAAAATTATTGTTTTAGACTTCTAACTCATGACTCGTTCAACATTATGTCACGCGTCAGGTCAGAGGTTACTTTTCGGCCGCAAATGTTGTGTACGGCCATCTGCCGGAAGCTAGTTATTAAGGTTCATTAAGTTATTAAGTTCATATAGTTCATATAGTTATTCAGTTCGTAATGAGTAATGCGAAGTATTATAAACCAGCTGTTGTCACCAAAAGAGAAACTTTCTAGGCAGTTTTCCAACAAAATAAAAGCAAAACGGTATAATGTTTGAAAATGAAGAATGAAATCACCCATAAATATTACTATTGTAATTTCACTGTTCAACTGTAAAATAAAATTATGATATTAATTTTCTTAAATACTATTTTTTTGCCAATAAGCGATGCAGCAGGATTATTAAAAGAATCTGGCTGAAAATAAGCAGAGGGAGGATGGGAAGGCTGCTGGACAGGAGTACAGTACACAGACAGATGGTACAGTTCTGCTCCTTCAGCGGGGTGGAAGCCGCCTCATCCAAGAGCGAGTGAGCTGCTCAGACTGATTACCAACCTGAACAGAAAGGAAGCTTTGCGCACAAGATTAAAGAACAAATCAAACCTGCCTGCATGCAAGTCTAGACTACCACTACAAACCTCATCATGTCATGCTAATATTTTTAGTGTATGTGTCTGTTAGTAGCAGAAAGTGGATCAGGGCAGGTCATTATGTCCTGTCTCCATAAGTTCCTGTCAAACATGCCAGATCTCCATCTCTCTCAGTGGTAATGTGTGCACTGATGCTTCTTTGCCAAAATAAACCAACTAGAATTTCTAGTCACAAGTGTTTTCATCTAAACCTGACTATCAGTCATCGATTTTTAGAACTGTTGAAATGTAACGATCATAAACGGATACAAAACATGGACTTTAGGACAAAAGTCTAGGTACATATAATCCGTAGCTCACACAAAAATGAAAATTGTGTCATTATTTACTAGGGCTGGAAAAATAAATCGATTCATCTCGATGCGTGGCATCACAATTCTCTCTTGAATCGATTGTGAGCTTAGATTTTAACAGCAGATGGCGCTCTAGGCTAGTTTTTAACTGCACACTCAAATGCTCACAAAGAAGAGCGCATGTGCATTCGGCTATTTATTTGCACCTCAGAATGCTTTTATGATGCAAGATTAATGTAAACAGCCTACTGCAAACACCCTTGTAATTCATTTCAACTTTTTCAAACTTTATGAATGATTATTTTATAGAAGGTTCAAGTAGTGTGTGTAAGGAAATGGAAGCAAGCAGAGTACGGCTGTTTCTAAAGCACGCAGTGCCATCTGCTGTTAAAAACTAAGCTTAGAATCGATTCGAGAGAGAATCGCAATATATTAGGAAAATCTAACAATCAATCTTGAATCATTTCTCAATTCGCGATGCAACGATTTATTGTCCCAGCCCTATTATTAACTCATCATTTTAAACCCTCCTTTCTTCAATCAAATAAACAAACAAGATTATTTTTCTTTCTTTACATTTCAAGTGAATGAGGTAGGATGCTGTCGAGCTCCAAAAATACCATAAAAAGCATGAAAAAAAAGTCCATACTCACTCTCCATATTCCAAGTCTCCTGAAGCCATACAATATTTTTTTTCTTACACAAAGTTAGTTGTATTTCACTGATAATCTCTATTGTTCTTCTCAAATACTCAAAATGAAATACCAGGTTTGATCCATGACTGAACGAGACACGGCAAGTTTGAATATGCGAAAGCACAAATGAGATTTGCGAGGATATGATTCTCAATCTGGTCAGGGTCACTATATTTTTCATTGTATGGCAAAGCACAGCATAGGCATTCTTTCTCCAGAGGAAAGTAAAAGGATCATTTAAAGAAAGTGGTATAGGATGACATGATCACAAGTAACTATTTTTAACATTTTATTTTAAAGAAGCAAATTTTTTAGGCCAACAAACATCCTGCAAGATGCCAGAGCTTTTTTACATTCTGCCCCATCTGTTTAGCTACAGATGAAAAGGGGCAGTACTAAAGCTGATAGCACGAGGATAACAGCAGTGAAAATCTGATCCAGGATCAGATCTGACCTAGGAGCAGGTTTACCCAGCTTACTGATCTCTGCAAAACTAATGAGTTGCTATTTACAAGAGAAGTGTGAGGAAGAACGCACAATATAGATCAAAACACACGACAGCAAACTAAAGCAAGACACTGATTAAAATACCTTTGCACATTCTATGAAAGCAGGATGGGTTAACCCAAGATAACAAGCAGAACAAAAGCAGGAAGAGGCTGGAAACAGTGAACATAGCGACACCTCCCCGTCTCGTATCCAGATGGAGGAAGCCACCACACGTGCCTCTGTCGTGGCCCACAGAACCAAACGGAGGTCAGGCTCCACGTTTAATCTGATTATGGATCTGGTGCCAGCTACACAGCAGAGCAGGGATAACAGAGGGTTAACTCAGTATGTAGAGCTCACAGACAACACAGGCAGAACAAGACCAGAGAGAGAGAGAGAGAAGGAATGTTTGTAATGGGAACAGTTAGAGGGTCAGCTCTGGTCTGCTTGACCATGCATAAGAGATGAGGCTTGTACAGACTCCAAAATCATGAAGGCAGCAGGGGTGTTATATAACTGCGTTCAGTCAGACGCTTGGGGAGATGAGAGCTGCCTGCCTGGTTGTTGAACCCTACACAACTAGATTAAGGTCTAGAAAAGCAGTTAGGCTGGGCCAGGCACGTCCAGGATTTGACTGGTTTATGTAAGACTATGGAAATGCCCGAAAATGGAAAATAACGAGGCTGCAAAATTCCCTGTTGCTAAACAGTTCTGGAATCTGGCCACTAGAGTCATTGAGCATGTTGTGCAGTGCAAGCAAACCCCTGCTGAATAAAACTGTATTTTCCGACTGTATAATCAAAAATAAGGTAAAACGCCGGTAAACAAAAATCAACATGTATTTTAGTTCCCCTCACTTCACAACAATTCATATAAAAAAGAGAAATTAACAAACATAAATTATAGTAGCATTGGTTACAAGACACTTCAAATGCTGATGTGTGAAAAAAAATGATCTCATTATTACGCATAATCCATAGGTCTCTATAGTTTTGTGTAATGAAAGGTTATACTTTTTTTGATGAACATCTGCCAGTTCCCATTTCAAACATTCAGTTCCATTAATAGTTAGAACATCTGTTTTCCTCTGCCAATGTGGACAGAACTCTGCACTGAAATATGCAGTACATATATCAGAGCCACTTGAAACTCTGCTGTTGTCATGACGATGAGTGCACGTCCAATCTTCTGTCTGCACAGCACGAAAGTCAACAAACAGCTTTAAGCATGTGATTCACTGTTCACCACGATTAAAACTCTGTATAAAAGAACATTTTGTGATGCAGGCCACTTCTTTGCAATGGAAAGACTCCAAAGGCACATGACATGCCTCACAAATAAATAGCAGGTATAGGTTTAGGAGAGATATTATATGATAGCAAACTAGCCAAATACAATAAATGTAAATGGGTAATAACATTTTCCCCCACAAACTGTATAATACATTTTATTTTTGATTACAGTTCTTTTGTCGAAAATCTGAAATGACTTCATTTCACAACATGTTGCAGAGGATGAATACAATAAGTACCGTTTTACAACCACTGTCCGTACTGTCTTCCTCAAAATTACGTATTACAGAACCAGAAACAGAACTAGAGTCTTTAAAATCCTTGTATCACTGTATCTGCAGAATTTTTAAAATCAAACATAAGTTTTAAGATAAGAATTTTTAAAATCTGCACAAATAGAATTAATACCGTAAGTCCATAACAAACAAACCCATACAATCTCAATATAAATGTATCTCAGATTCTATTACTTAATTAAACAGGCTGGGGCTCAATCGCATTTGCGATAACATCGCGATATGACAAAACACGATTTTTTAATTGCAAAGGCTGCGATTACATGCTCGTCACGTGACACGCAAGAGTAAGCAGTCTGCAGAGGAAGCATCAACTTGGCATGCTACACATTTGCCTGGCCTACAGTTTATGTTTAATCTATCTAATATTGTGTTGTTCATACTATACAATAGAGATTGGAGAAACGATTATCTCTAACGATTCTGGGTCGATTCTGAGCTTAGTTTTTAACCACAGATGCACGATGGTGCTGCGTGTGCTTCACACACACACACACACACACACACACACACACACACACACACACACCCCTTGAACCATCCACAAAATAATCTTTAATAATGTTCGGAAAGGTTGAAGTGAATTACAAGGACATTCGCGCGCTTCATTGCACATGATGCGCTGTAAGAAACGCGTGCGTTGCTGGCGCTTGCAGTGTGTCGTCTCACCCACCGGTATTTTCCTTACAAATGCTCTACGAATGTTGCCTCAGTTATGTCGTTATGTCAATTTCAAATGCTGACGCGCGCTTGTGAAGAGTGCTCGGTCATGCGCGACTGTGCGCGACTCCTTTTAAGTGGTTAAATATACTTGCATCTCAAAATGCTTTTATGCCGTGAAATTAACGTAAACACAGTCAGTTATGTCTTAAGGGATCAAACAGACAGGACAAACCACATCTTACATTTTAAAAGAGATATGTGCATTAGTGTGAATGCAGCTTATTAGATCTCCCGCTCTCTATGATGTCATCATAATAATCAACAACAGTAAAGCTGAGAAAGAGAAAAATCACTCACAGCTCTTGTTGTTTTGTTTTGTTTTGTTTTTTCCCCTCTTTTTTATTTAGTAGCTTTTCCCCCGGTTTCACAGACAAGGCTTAAGCTAGTCCCAGACTAAAATAAATGTTTGAGCTGTCTTAACTGAAAGCAACATGCACTGACATGTCTTAAAATATATCAGTGCCACTGTTTTGTCTCAAGATGCACACCAATAATGTTAGGCCTAATCCTGACTTAATCTAAGCCCTGTCTTATATTAGTTTATTTAAAAGTTTATTTTACTTAAATGTTTAATATGTTATTATTTTAAAAAGTACTTATAATTTCATATGTAAGTTTTATTAATAAGACTAATCAATAAGAAAAAAAGATCAAAAATCGTTTTGGAATCGGACTGTGACACCCAGAATTGGAATCAAATCGTGAGGTGCCTAAAGATTCCCACCCCAATGATTTATTGCTTGTCTTTATGGAATAATACAGAAGATAAAGAGCTTAAAAAATAATCGCATATTAAATCGCAATCGCAATATTGGTAAAAATAATTGCAATTAGATTATTTTCCAAAAATCGTTCAGCCCTAGTAACTGAAAGTTTGAAATACTTAAGACATGCTTTATTCAATATATACATATGCATTTGACACTGGTTTATGTACTAAAACATCAATATATATGAATTAGAGGTCAACTGATATTGTATTTTGGATTTTCTGACACGATAATAATGTTTAAATAAAGGTAATAAACAGACTTTTGTGCCGATACTAGTAAATTCTATATAACGAATGTGTTAAATCAAGTTTTCTTCCTGTGACAGGGCAGCCCAGAGAAAAGCCACAAGAGTTTACATTGAATTAAATGCCAGAGACAGTTTATAAACAAACTAAACCAACCAATTATACAGTGTTACATTAACACTAACTGTTCAACTAATTGCTCTGACAATGCAGAAATGATTAAATATGTAGTTTTGCATTATTGTGGAGCCGTTTGGGAACAATTTAGTAGATGAATAAATTCACTACACCTCAATACAAGCCCAGAGGAAAAGTCATTGTCCTGGTTTGAAGAATGAAGTGGACATGCTGAAGCACACACATGGATCTCTAAGGCGACTGCTCGCAGAGATACAAAAAACACACAATAAATGTGCAGACATTACGATATGTAAGAGCTGGTTGCTATGCAACTAACAGCACATAGACCAGAACGCTCCGTCTTTATCTTTCTCTCCATTCTGGCTTTCTTTCAAAAGGACAATGTCCACTCTGAACGCCTGGGGAACGTGGCGAGCTGCTGGACTCGCTGTGGGTCAGTGAATTTACTGGACCTGGTGCATTATAAAAGAACTGAACTCAAGTGACCCTCTCCAACAGCCACGGCTGTCACTGATTCACCTTGAGCCTGAGAATCAACCCATCACATGCTCAACAGCCAAAAATGACAAATGTGTTTCTTTTTTCACCCTCGTGTGGAACGCTTAAAAGGAGAAATGAAGCCAAATGTTAATGCTGCTCTTTTTGCACTAAAATCTTTTCTCTGCTGCAGCTTTCATATCTTATTTGTACTTGCACAAACTCATACTGGGCACATAGTCAGACATCAATCCTGGCGCAACAGATTATATGACACACCAACCTAAAATTGAGGCATCTGTTAATAATTAGAGAGTGATTTAGTGTGGAGGATGATTTTAGGCAAATAACTTAAATTTCTGTCTGTTTCAGTATAAATTTAAGTTAAACACCTGGGCGCAGAGACAACAGCCAATCAAGATGAATAATTTTACATAGAGAAGCAGAAACAGCCTATTCAATTGTAACAGTCAGAGAGGATGAAAAACGGAACAGGAAACCTTGAGTAACATTATGAATAGGTTTCAGGGAATTAAAAAGGGACATTTAAAAGAAGGGAGTGAGGGAGAAAAGAACATTAAATGGTTAGTTTACCCAAAAATGAACATTCTGTTATCATTTAGTCATTTTCATGTTGTTCCAAACCATAAGACTTTGTGTCTGTCTTCGAGACAAATGAAGATATTTTAAAGTTCACCCAAAAATGAAAATTCTTTCATCATTTACTCACCCTCAAATTGTTCCAAACCTGCATGAATTTCTTTCTTCTGCTGAACACAAAAGATATTTTGAAGAATATGGTTAACTAAACAGTTGATGGACCCCACTGACTTCCATAGTATGGAGTGGAAAAAAAATACTATGGAAGTCGATGGGGTCCATCAACTGTTTGGTTTCCAACATTTTCAAAATATTTTCTTTTGTGTTCTGCAGAAGAATTAAATTCACACAGGTTTGGAACAACTTGAGGGTGAGTAAATGATGACAATTTTCTTTTTTTGGGTGAACTATCCCTTCAATAAAAGAGATTTCTGTCCCTGCATCGAAAGTCCATTCCACCAAAACTGATGCTTCAATAAGTTCATAAAGACATCGCAAAAGAAATCAATATGAATCAGGTTGTTTGATTGAAGTCTTCTGAAGATACAAGATTGCTTTATATAATAAACGCATTTAATTTAGGCTTTTATTCACATAAAAAGACTGATCAATGCACATATATACAGCTTATCAAATATGGTAAACTGAAGCTCAATGTTGCTCAATTTGTTTTACAATGTCTTTATGAACTTTCTGAAGTGCCAAAGTTTGGTGTAATGAACATTCAATGAAGGGACAGAAATCTCTCAGATTTCATTAAAAATATCTCCATTTCTATAGACCTATTTTGTGTTTGCAAACAGTGATGACGTTTTTTGTGGGCAGAGCCTACCTGGTGGCAGAAAATGACAGTTCTGCAGTAGCAGTCTGTGGAAGCCACGAATAAAAGAATAAAAAAAGTTAATTTTGAGTTTATATCTCACAATTCTTAGAAGGTAAAACAGAATTATGAGATATACTCGTTATTCTGTCTTATTTTTCCCTCAGAATTGTGAGTTTATATCCCGCAATTCTGACTTTTTTTTCCTTCAGAATTGTGATATAAACTCACAATCACGAGTTTTTGAAAACAAAACAAAAATTTTTTAAATATTAGTTCATGCCTGCTATGTATGTATGTCCCCTATGAACTGCATATGTGAATATTATGTAGACTTACTGTCAAATTCATGCTTTAATAGTAGACTAATCATTGCAGGTTTCATCAGTCCAGTCTGTGACTTGCAACAAACGTCTGCATTTAACATCAAAAGGCGTCTTTTTCTCTTATTCTGTGGATTTTGCCCATTTTCCTCCACTTGTTACCTCTATTTTTCTGCCACCACGATGCACACGCAGCTGTAAGTGACGTAACTGTGACGTCTGCTCCAAATTGGTCTACTTCGAAGATGAACAAAAGTCTTATAGATTTGGATCAATATGAAGATGAGTAAGTCATTACAGAATTTTCCTTTTTGGGTGAAGCGAGTAATTCTAACGAGATTAAAAATATACTTTTTATTTCCCAATTTGGAACAATTAAATTACTTCACATGAAGAATCACTTTTATAACTAAGATATATATATGTCAATGTGTAGATTACATAAGCATACACACAGAAGAACAAAGAAAATGTGAAAAACAAGCTCATAACAAGCCCAGTGACATTTCAGAGAGCTCACAGAAAGAACACTTTCATCAATAAATGACTTCTAAAAGCACGTCTGCACGTCCTCCCCGCCGTTTCAGACAGTAGAGTGATTATCATTCACCGCGCCGTGTTAGTGTGTACGCCGCTGGAAAATCTGCCCCTCACTAACAGCAGCAGGACTTTCCTGACTGGCTGGGCCCAGACCGCTGCAGTCCAATCACTGCGGGCCCAGACGCCGCTTGCTAACCTCGCACAAACAGAAATCTGCCTTTCAAATCACTGGAGCAGAGAGAGAGCGCAGGAGAGAGAAGGATTTAGTGATATTTTCAGGGGGGTTTTATTCTTTCTTTTATCAGATTAATGCAGAGGAAAGCTTCTTTTGCGGCACTGGGCGCAATAACACCGGCGGCTCTCGCCTTGTAGACGGCATCCTCACAGTGAGCCGAGAACAATACAAAGCAACGGAGATGATGAAATGAGATGTTAATGTCACTCAAACTATAGCCTGTGGGGACCATCCCTCCGGGGCTCATCCCTTTAAACATAAAAGAGACAAAAATAACAATGTACACGGTGAGCAAACCTGCACTGCTGCAGATATCACAGTGTCCTCATTTCCCCCGCCTGTTATGGGCCATCACGTCTTCTCTACATCTGTCACTTTCATACACACACATGCTCTACTGGGCTAGACAGAATTCTGTGTTCATCAGAGCCTTGGGGAAAGAGAGGACAGTTTCTTGTTTACGCTGCCGTTTCATCATACGGCATCAGTTATCTAGCCTCGAGGCTCAATGCTATTGAACAGCTTTACATGTTATGGACAGCATTTGTCAAGAAGATTATATCTGCATTTATACTACAAGGCTTAATGCACAGATCTGATCTTTTGACCATTTCCGATTTTGTGTCCCACCAGTTCAATTAAGAAACGACTATCTGTGACCGCTTTCAGCAACACGTTTGACCCTTGTGTTTTGAATGTCTCTGCTATTTAATTGATAATTGATCATTCACATTGAGTAGTTCTTTGACTTTATCCACAGGTCATTATATCTAGAATTCTGAAATGAAAAAGTAGATTACTTTTTGTGTACAGGTGATTATCTCTCTCTATACAAAAGTGAAGCTGTGAGTAAAATTACTTTAAAAAAAAAAAAACAAAAAAAAAAAAACAGTGACGTTACCACCTCCTTAATGAGAAATGTAAAGTTTTATTTATAAAATTCATGTTTCCTCCTCAATGATAGAAGCTGTGAGTTTGTGCAAGTGCGTACAGGAACATCTGCTTATTTGCGACATTAAGAAAAGTTATCTTTGCGGGAAATTGTGTCATCCTCTCCTTGCCATTCCAATGTAAATTTAGACATTGATGAGACGTCCATTGTATCTGATTTCAAACCACTGTTCAAACCACCTCAATATAGGCTGTGCCACTGCAACACAGCCTATATTGAGGTCTTGTGTCAATCTATAATGTAGACCCTATGACATCAAAATTAGACATTTATTACACATCATTATATATAACCTCTAGTCCAGAGGTTATCAATTTGCTAGTATACTTTTCTTCTCAGAATTGTGAGATATACACTCACAATTGCATGTTATAAAGTCAGAATTGTGAGATATAAACTTGCAATTCAGACTTTTTTTCTCAGAAATGTGAGTTTATATCTCGCAATTCTGACTTTATAACATGCAATTGTGAGTTATAAAGTCAGAATTGTAAGATATAAACTCGTCTTTTTTTCCCTCACAACTGCAAAAGTTGTGAGATAAAAGGTCGCAATTACCTTTTTCATTTTTTATTTCATGACGGAAACAAGCTTCTATACATTGATGACTCATCTGGCACTCAGCGACTCACATAAATTTGTCCCTCCCTCTAATACCACCTACCACTGATGATTAGTAATAGCAATTAGCACATTTTTAATTAGCTACTTATTTATTTATATTTATTATTAATAAGAAACATAACACAGGGCAAAAAAAACTGCACTTGCCAAACCTTGTCATAGGGTCTTTAGCATCACTAATGCCCACATCTACATAATTGATTCAAGACTCCAATGGAAAAAAAGGAATTTACTGTATCGTTCAATAATCAATGGCAGGGAAATGAACATGAACATGTGTTAGCATCTGAGCTAACAAAAGAAAGGGTACAGAAAACTGCCTATTGTGCAAGACTGCTAACCACATGAGAGCCCTTTTAAGTGTAACAGATTTTTCTGGTTTCATTTTAGGGTTTTTCCTAAACTAAAACAGCTCAAGATGTAAACAAGACGCGCATACATAATTTCACCATATTTATTCACATCTGGCATATTAGCATGTAAACCAGGAACGGAACGTTTTACGAGCTGCGTGCTCTATTCAGATTCCACGGTGAAACCACATCACACACAAATCTCTTCAGCTGTAAGATTTTATCTAACAAACCTCAACTCACTGTACTTCCTGTCTACAAACCCGCTGACAAAGAGACAGCGCAACAAAAATAACAACAAACACAGCTATGTGTGCAGAGAGCATTAAGAAAACAGTGCTCCGCCGTGACCCAAGGCAACATCTGCAGAGAGAGCACGCTCTGTACTTTCTCCAGATTAAAACAATGCCTTTGTTTACCACCTTTACGCTAAAGCCCCGCCTCACACACGCTTTCTTCCTCCCACATGACAACAGAGATCGGTCAACACTGCGGTGCTGCTGAGCTGAGCTGCAGACGAGACACGGCGGTGCAGACACTATCAGCTGACACATTCTGTACTTCAGGAGAAGAAATAGACTCTCTCAAACACACAACGGTATGACAGTTATATGAAATATGTGAAAGCGATAAGCTCTGTTTTGTGCCAAGAACCCACTGAACAGAGGTAAAATGACAACATATAGATAAGAGACATCAGTGTTCAATCATGAAAACATTTCCGATTTGCATCCCACAAAGCAAGGCAGCAAAAGAATAGTGTTGAAGTTTTAAGTGAGTGTGCAAATATCACTATGAGGTCATCACCTTCATTTTTAAAATTTTTAAACATACATTTTTAATTCCCAAAAAAATAATTATAGATAAAATCCATATTGTGAGGTACATCTGAGTAAAACCGATTGTCAGAAATGAAAAAAATATAGCAGGACTTGGTTCTGTGCATGGGTTGTTGATTTGATGGTGACAGATCTGAATGCAAGGTTGCAGTTGATTGTAAGAAAGGGACGGGATGAAATGATTGGAGAAGTCCGACAAATGTCACCTGAGAGTCTCTATGATAGTTTGATTGAAAATTAGGAAGTCAGAAAAAAAAAAAAAAAAAACATATGTATGGATGAATCGTTCACAATAGGATCAATAACATGCATTTAGAATACATGGGGTGAATTTCAAATTGAGCCTGTCAATTATTTGCAAAATAATTGTGGAGAAGTAAAAACCACAATAATTCTCTTTTCAAGTAACTGGCTTTAATTTACTTTTCAGTTGCCAAGCAAAGTATTGCAATAATACTGGTAATATTTGGTGCATTTGGCAAATTCAGTGGCTTCAAATGTTGCTCAACCAATATTTCAGAACCATAAGTATTTTTTGAAACTGGGTCCCAGAGTGGATAAATCTGAAAACGACACCCTTGCATTTTCGTGTGTACAGCCATTCCGTATATTTTGTGAAACGATGATGTCATCACCCCACGTGTCATCCCTAGTCAGACACCGCTACGTCACTTAACAGCAACAACAACAACAATAGCAGACTACATGCTTGTGTTCGTGCCGCAGAAGCAACTGAGCCTATTAGCTTTACTAAAATAAAGCTTTATTTCTAAGCTTTACTAAAGTTTGTATACAGCACACAAGGTTTATGCGCATGCTCCAAGTCTTCTTCTCCGTTTTTAGTGTATCTCTGTGGCAGAATTACAGCACCACATACTGATCTGGCATGTATACTGCATCGCTTTGAGTCGGTTTCAGTGGTTTCGTGTGTACGCAGATATTTCTTGAGACGAGGAAAAAAAAAGAAGATCGGATAGGGAAAGCTCTGGCTTCGTGTGGATGGGCCTTATGCTCATCAAGCCTGCATTTATTTGATTAAAAAAAAAAAAAAAAACGTAATATTGTGAAATATTACTACAATTTAAAATAATGGTTTTCTATTTTAATATACTTCAAAATATAATTTATTTCTGTGATGCAGAGCTGAATTTTCAGCATCATTACTCCAGTCTTCAGTGTCACAAGAACCTTCAGATATCATTCTAATATGCTCATTTATTATCAATGTTGGAAACAGTTGTGCTGCTTAATATTTTTTTGGAACCTGTGATACTTTTTTCACGATTCTTTGATGAATAAAAAGTCAAAAAGAACAGCATTTATTCAAAATAAAAATCTTTTCTAACAATATAAATCTTTACTATCACTTTTTATCAATTTAACACATCCGTGCTGAATAAAAGTATTAATTTCTTTCAAAAAAAGAAAGAAAAAAAATTACTGACCCCAAACTTTTGAACGGTAGCATATATTGTTAGAAAATAGTTCTATTTTAAATAAATTCTGATATTTTTTAAACTTTTTATTCATCAAAGTATCCTGAAAAAAGTATCACAGGTTATAAAAAAATATTAAGCAGCACAACTGTTTTCAACATTGATAATAAATCAGCATATTAAAATGATTTCTGAAGGATCATGTGACACTGAAGACTGGAGTAATGGCTTCAGCTTTGCATCACAGAAATAAATTATATTAAAATAGAAAACCATTATTTTAAATTGTAATAATATTGCACAATATTACAGTTTTTTTTTTTTTTTTTTCGATCAAATAACTGCAGGCTTGATGAGCATGAGAGACTTCTTTCAAAAACATTAAAAATAGTAACTTTTACAAAGAACTCCATGTCCAGATGACACTTTGAAACAGAATAAATTATCTCAGTCCGCCCATGTAATGCACATTATTACTGAATAACAAGTCATCAAAATGATCTTTCATCTGATGGACCGAGGCCATGTTACAAAAACAAACACCGCATGAAACAGCCAAGGACATTGTCCCACATGTCACCCGAAACAACATGTCTCGCTGTAGACAAACACTGACCAGAGAAACAAGGAGCGTCCCAAAGTAAACAAACAAAAGTAGGTCAAGTCTATTGGGCTTATCTATCAGCCATGGAGCTCAGAGTTCCTGCGCCACAGCAAACACAGCCGTCATGAGACACATCCTCACTGTCTCACTGATACTACAGAGATAATGCTGCACTTACATAAGAGAAGAGCCTCTCACACTCTCACTAGACCACGTGCTTTGACATCAGCTGAGAATAACGGCACCTTGAGCAGAAAGACAGACAGAGACGCGGAACAAAAGGCCATTGGAGACATATGCACGCTCATCTTCTCTCTTTGTCTTTGTAAGCGCTCTTTGTAAGATTTTCCTCACTGAAAAGCAAGAGTATGTGGCAAGGCAAACTGATAGAAGAGAGGGAACGCATAATATCAAAGCAGAGCACCTAAAAAAAATTGTAAGAAAATGCAAATGGTGCTGGCAAAAGTCAATACCATAATGTGAAGGTTTTGTAAGTGCTATGCAGTCGCTAGGGTGTTCATGGCTGGTTGTTTTCTTAGCCAAGAGTTCAGCTCCATTTTATCGTCTGCCAAGCAGAAATTGCAAATTCGATTACTAAGAAAAGTAACAACACATCTCTGATCAACAAGTGTTTGTGTAGTTTGCTGAACCTCAGTATAATCATAAGTATCAGCAATTCTGGACTTCAACACTAAATAATAAAACAGTCACTAAACTCAAAACAGTTTTAACCATTTAATAATTTCCTATTAAGAACTACACTACCCATAATGCTGTAGAGAGAGTCACCAATCAGATAATTCCCTGTTACCATGGAAACAAAAACTTCAGCTCAGCTGATTGACTTGTTAAAGCTTTGCCAATCACATTGAGAGAGTTAATACTCAATATATTGACAAATTTACTCAATAGTAAGCCTGGCAGCATGACAATATATATTGCAGTGATGATAAAAGTGTCTATAGATATAGATTTTGTTATATTTGCTTTATATCATGGAATGTAAATGCGCAAGACTGCTATAAAGTTATTGATATGTTAGAGCAATAAACATGAATAAGAAAGAAAATAAAGTGAGAAAATAAAGTGTGGGATAAGCCTGCCGTTAAAAAAAAAAAGTTATTAAGTGCAATAAGCTGCAAAAAAGAACTCAATGTGGTACCGGTGCTGACTGGCACACCCTAAGCGTGCACACGGAAAGCCACCTCAATTCCGAATTCAGGTCTCTTTCACAGCTTACTGCACTTGAACGGTCAAATACACGAAAAATTATGTCAAAATGCCTGTCTTGGCAAGTATTCAAGTACAACAAGGTCAGTTCTGATTTAAGTGAATGTAAACAGATTGTAAGAGAAACTGGATGTGTGTCAGTATATTGGATCCTTGCATTAAGCCATAACAGCAACCCAATATACTCTTGTAAAGGCTCTTAAAGGGTTAGTTCACCCAAAAATGAAATTTCTGTCATTAAGTACTCACCCTCATGTCATTCCAAACTCGTAAGTCCTTTGTTCATCTTCAGAACACAAATTAAGATATTTTTGATAAAAATCCGAGATGTTTTTTTTATCCCCCATAGAAATAACTGTCATTCAAGGTCCAGAAAAGTAGTAAAAACATTGTTAAAATAGTCGACGTGACTACAGTGGTTCAACCTTAATGTTATGAAGCAACGAGAATACTTTTTGTGCACCAAAAAAAACAAAATAATGACTTTATTCAACAAATTCGTCTTTCCCCTGTCATTCTTCTACATTGTTTGTGTTCAGCGCTAGAAATTTCATTTTTGGTTGAACTAACCCTTTAACCCCTTCAAAAATGTGCATCTTTGATCTTTTTAATAACAACGATAAAATAACAAAAATAGCTATATTTTGATACATATTGTTATCATGACATAAAATTATTTATATAAAGAAATAAAATTTGTCATATTGCCCACCCCTAGTTGTTTTGTGGTTTACGAAATTCACAATGCTTTATAGGATGGGATGAGTTCATCATTACCTCATATAAGAATAATCTGAGTTAAAGCCATTGTTCCCGTTTCTTGCTTTAAGTCAACTGCTTATTAATTCTATACTGAGAAAATAAATGGGAAAAAAGACTTCCAGAACCAAGGCCACAAAAACAAGTAGGCGTTCCCTGTTGTGCTCTATTTAAGGCCCCAGGTGTGAGAGCTCAGACTGAACTGGCTCTGTTTCCTACATGTCCTTTCCTAAGAATAAACGCCAGAGAACACGATTAAATGGACATGAACAGAGAAAGAATCAGACCAACAGAGAGAGG
Organism: Ctenopharyngodon idella; assembly: GCF_019924925.1. Lineage (NCBI taxonomy): Eukaryota > Metazoa > Chordata > Actinopteri > Cypriniformes > Xenocyprididae > Ctenopharyngodon > Ctenopharyngodon idella. The sequence continues at coordinate 6,665,551 of NC_067231.1, forward strand.
GGGAGTATTTGTGAGTGTTGGAAACTGAAGGAATGTGTAACTGTGTGTGTATGTGTGTGCGTCTGTGAACTAATGCAACTCACATGAGTACGCGTGAGAGAAAGCAGCGCTCGTGCTAAAGAAAGGGGATTTCCACAGGCCCCTAATAAAGCCATCAGTCCCCGTCTCCCTCTGATGACCTCAGCACTGATTAACCCCCACACCTCCATACACGTATTTCTGCAGGCCATTTTTGTGTTCCTAACATGAATAATAGGTGAGATGCTCACGGCACAGCCCTCCTAGCCAAATTTAATCTGATTTACTCGGGCTGACTGAGCTGTGAAATAACATCTCCATCACACCACACATTAAAAGGTTCTTTTATCTTAAAAGAAGAAAACACAAAGAGAGTGAAGCAATCGGTAAACCATCCAAAATCAGCACAAAGCTGTTTAGTAAGCTCTTTAGTGCCCACCCACTTTTTCAGTGGCCTTGGTTCCGAAAGTATTTTTTCCATTAAATTTCCCATATGGTTTTTAAAAATATGTTCATTAAAGTTAAGCTATGGACCGAACCAACCAACTATGATGAAAATCACAACATTGCAAATGTTTTTGAGGCCATTTGAAGCAAAAAGGTATTTGAAAATCAGACAAATACAAAAGGTACAAGACTGTGTACTTAACAGCATTAATGAGGGAAAGACCTACAAATCCTATGAAGCATTGTGAATGACAAAATATGCACATTATGCATACAAATATTTAAGTAGTTTGAAAGTGTAGGGAAACTGACTCAATCATTTGCAGTGATTCTTGGGAGTGGGCAGGCACTTCTATTGCCGTGATTCTCTGATTGGTTAAGATTTCTCTGCAGAATCATGGGCAATGCAGTTTTTACAAAAGTAAGTTAAAAAAGCAGGCTGATGGTTTCAACAAAAGCATATACCTTTTAGCTCACAGTAAGGGCTCGTTCACACAGAACACACGTTTTTACTTTGAAGGTCTTGAGATGCGTTTTTTAAAAGTTGAACTGATTTTAACTTGAGCATTGCGTTTTTAGAATGCAGTGTCATGCACGAGATGCTGCAAAAGACACGAGACGTGAGTGCAACGACACGTCCGTCTAGCACGTTTATATAGAAAAACAATAGAAAAGTAGTGCATTTAAATGGAAAAACATGTTCTGTGTGAATGGCCCCTAAGTCTGGCATTAACGGTTTATAAGTTATCTTTCAATTCAATTCCCCTAGTCTATAAAGTGTGGAAGCCACGTTCAATAATTACGGATCATAATATTGTAACAAAACACTCATAAATGCAGGTTAATCCCTAATTAGTGGCATCTGTTACAGAAAGAATTTTAGATGCATTTTATCCATAGAAATATGTTATTCAGTGCTGTAATTTGACGCGAATGGCGGAAGTTTTCCTTGCACGGTGGGCAGACACGACTAATCAATAATGACATTAGTTGTTGATGATTTTCATTATCGATTATTATCGATTTTATCGATTAGTTGTTGCAGCCCTACTTGAAACCACTCAAAACACCTTAGCAACTGCACAGATGTGCTTTAGCAACCACCCCAAACACCCTCCATTCACATTTTCTTCAACCAAATGTAGTCAACATTATTGTAATTGTAGTTAGGATTATTATAAATGAAGTTATGATTGTCACATCGATCACGTTCATTGGGACAGCTCTGACGTCTGGAGTGTTATTGAAAGTAAAGCTCTGTGACAGTGTGTGTGTGTGGGCTGGTCTGTGGGTGGTCAGAGGAGAGCGAGTGACAGGGAAGGGCACCTGCACACACACACACACACACACACACACACACACACACACACACACACACACAGAGAGGTCTGTTTGTATTAAGCTCCGACCGCCCGCTCAGCAGCGATATTAAAAACAATGCCGACAATCTGCGGTCTAAAGTGTGCACGTGTGTTAGCGTGTGTGTGTGTTTACATCAGGGAGGTCCACTGCTGCAGCAAAACAGAAAACCGGTCTGCTTCCATTACATCAGGCCTGACAGCCAATTTGACGCTGAAACCAGATTTAAGTGGCCCATCATAATATTGAGAACATATCAAAAGGGCTTTGACACGCATCTCACATTACGACTTCTAATTGCCCATATCATTAGTCTTTTATTGCCATGGCTTCTGCAAGACGCTGGAAGACTTTGATATCAGAATGTGTCAAATGGACAGCCACATTAAAACATGCCCCCACACCAACAGGATTGAGAAATATTGACACTAAAAGCACTAAACACAAGCATAAGCAGACTGTCAACATGAACAGCTCCTTCTGAGAACAGACATTCTGGTAAGATACATAGTCTTCACATAAATCAGAGATTACAACAAATTATGCAAGCAGTGAATGTTTTTCTGATGAGGGAAAAGACAAGCTTCATAAACAGGACATTCAGAAAATATGCTAACAGACTGGTTCAAAATCTCAATCTATCACAGAGCACATACACACTCCAAATTTCAGGACTGAGTTTGTGGGAATTGTTCCACTGTTTTTAAGGAATAAAGGAGTCACTCCCACTACCCTGATTTAGTGATAGTTGTCATGGCAACATCGAGAGCACCATCTTGGCATCTTATTACTGTAAACAAGAAACATGGATGGCAATAGTTTAACCCGTTTGGTGGTTGCTAATTTAGACCAAACTAACTTTAGCAAGCTGAGAGGAGTTACAGCTTTTATATTAAAGGGGTATCACACACAGTTTCTGCCAATCTCATGTTAAACTTGAGTACCTATAGAGTAGTAGTGCATCCTTCATATCTCCGAAAAGTCTTTAGTTTTATCATATTTACAAAAAAATACATACGCAGTACCGAGTCTTTCCGAAAACAGCCAAGCGCCTGGAGGCGTGCAGTGTGAGCGGAGCTAAAGAGTGACGAGCACACTCAACTTTTGCGTAGCGATCGTCTGCAAGCTATCAATGGTCAGCTATACAAATGTATTTTAACACACACAATACACCATTGCATTATCCCTGGATAACTTTTGAATCACTATAATGAATATAGCATATAGTGAATGATGAATAATGAATTTATGAATTCACTACGTTTGTGTTGTTTACATTATATGCACTTAGGCGCCTATTGCCAACAAAACAGACATTTGAAGCAGTTTTACTCACCACCTGCGGTTCCGACTCATGACCGGGATCATTACCGCTGTGACCGCTCCATCTTTCAGTTTCAAACGATCTGTAAATCCAGCGTTGAACTGGGCACTGTTTATGAAACCATAAGCGCCGATCCCGAGGGCTCGAGCAGCCACGGAAAAACACGAGATATTCTCCATTCATTTTAACCAATAAAAAAGTGATTGCAACTATCAGTTTCTATGGTTATTTTAATAACAAATATCGAGAGCGCATTAATATAATGCGTGAGCATAAAACTCTCAGCTCCACTTAACGCTGGGTTCTTTGGGAAGCAAGGTTATCTTTTCCCTCACCTATTTACACCTATTGACACCTATTTATTCAAAAATACATTAAAAGCATTGTGTAAAAACTGACCTTAACACACATTTAGGATGAATATGCCATAAGCCAATTTGTTAAGTGATAAAATCATAAAACAGAGGGAAAAACCTCTTTAGACTGAGTGCCTATGCCTAGGATATATTCCATTTATATATATATAAATCTTACTGTCCTAGGCATAGGCATTTTCCCTCAATAAACTCAATTTACTGCTTATTAATAGTTAGTAAGGTAGTTGTTAAGTTTAGGTATTGGGTAGGATTAAGAATGCAGAATACGGTCATTAATATGTGCTTAATAATTACTAATAAATAGCCAATATTCTAGTAATATGCATGCTAATAAGCAACTAGTTAAAAGACCCTAAAATAAAGTGTTACCTAAGATGGATATATATACATATATTAAACAAATAAAGTACTTTCACGCCATGTCTGAATTGCAGTCATTACAAGATTCTGACTTGTAAAAAGTGTTCACATCCTCGTAGAACTTGTAATTACAACTGTTCTGAGAGATACAACTTGTACTACCTGACCACCCCAACAACATGCATGTAGAAACACTCATAATAGTGGTGGTTTCAGCATTAAAATGTTGTTCAGCAGTTATCTCTTAATAATTTTGTTTAATAATTCCTATATTTGACTACTGGTAATGTCTATATATTATAAATAATTATAAATATCTATATATTACATATATAAATTATAAATAAGCACAACATGATGTAAATAAGAGATTTATAAGAAGATAATTTTTAAGGCAACATGCGTTTTTAATGAATGAAATAGTTATTCAAATAGTTCCAGTAGTAATTTAAATAGTTCCAGTAGTTTTTGCTATTGTTGGTACTAAAAACCGTGACATGGTACTGGTATTGGTACCAACTACTGAAACTGTAATAACCTGACAACACTAGTCTTAATAACGTAAGAAAAATGGGAAAATAAACTAAAAACATACAATACAGTTTATTGTAGCTAGCACAGATTTGAATAATTATCTAATCTCCTGCTAACTAATTCTACGTTTACTAATAAGGCATTGGCACAGTAACTGTTATTTTTTGAATAGTGGTTTTGTCTATTACACATATTCATTTTGCGTTAATAGTGCTGCCATAGAAATGCATAATTCCATGGAGAACAGTAAAACATCCTGGTTTGTCATCTAGTATTTACAGCATGGCATAAACTCGGCATTTGTTCAGGCCACACAGAGTAAACCTAAGCAAATATCTCAATATACAGAATAAATTCAGCTGTAGAATGCAGTTTGTCACTTATTGACATGTAAATGACCAAACTCTGTGTGTACAAAACAGAATTAAACACTCAGAAGAAGGACAACCATGTTTAACTGCATGTGTATGTGTCCATAGAGTGTCAATCATTGGTCTATATAATGAGGATCTCCAGGACGGACAGGACTCGTCTTTAAGACAATTCGTTAAAAAGTCAGATTTCCTGTTTTTGGACTACTACTGCAAGCTACATGAGAAAATTAATGAGCAAAATTTAATAGGGTTTGTTAGAGTCGATGGAGTCAATGTGTGTATCAGAGGGAGAGAAAGAAATAAAAAGACAGAAGAACTTCTGCCGAATCCAATTAAATACTTTTCGCTGCACCTCTGGAGCCGTGTCATTCCCAAAAGGCACTACTTCTCTTGCCTGCCGATGAGACACACCAATTACCTCTGTCTCTCTCTCACACACACACATCTGTGTTCTCAACGTGACTGCAGCTGCTAGTGCCATTAAAGCCAAATAAAAGAGCAAGACCACACTGCTTTGCCTTTGGTCCCAACACAGCCATCATTTAACAAACAATTAATACAACTAATGACACCAGCTTCCCTTTGAGCACTGGCGAAGGTCATTCATTTGTTGCTTCAATCATGAATGCTGTCTGAAAGGTGATCGTTTCCTAGCATGTTGAGCAGGTTAGTATGTTGTGTGCATGGCAACTAGACTGGGACGCAGGTTTCTGGTATACATGTGGTGCATACAAATGACAAGCCGTCATGCCAAAGGAGATAAGGAGCCGTTTCCTGGTCAGTGGGAAACAGCTTGTCATCATTCTCATTATTAGTATAATACGGACAAAATGTTACTACGATATCCAAAAACAGATCATCTGAATTGTGAAGTAAACGCAGTGAGAAGAATGCGGTCGTGGGGGAGCGTGATCCCTGGGGGGGGTGATAATTATTCCACTTATAATGCAGCTACTTTACACATAAGTAAATTTTAGGATGCCAGTGCCAGGTAAACGTAAAAAGCAGACGATGAATCTACGTGAAATTCAAATACCAAAGCAACGTGTCTACACCAGATGCTAGCAGCGCGATGCAACGAAAGCAAATAAAAGAACACATTATAATCAGTGATGGTATCTACTGGATGCGATATACGACAAATCTGGTGCGGTGAAAAGTCAAGAAAATATGATGATCTCGCCATCGGATTCACCAGTACAATGGAGGGTAATGAAGAGAGACCACAGTGTTGCGTGCCTCAAAATATTAGCTTCTGACAATATGAAGCCGAAAAAGTTAAGAGGTCACTTAGTTAAGTATGTACTGTATTAATTACAATATTTCAAATAGCCTAAATCCTACAGAATTTTGCAAACAAGGTCATGTCTGAGAGTGTCTTTATGTGGGTGCATGTATATTCCTTAAAAGAATCCTCAAAAAAATAGTTGCATTAATATTAATAATCAGAAATGTTTCTTTAGCTGCAACTCAGCATATTAGAATGATTTCTGGAGGAGTAATGATGCTGAAAATTCAGCCTTGCCATCACTGGAATAAATTATATGTTTAAAAAAAAAAAAAAAAAAAAAAAAAAGCCAAATTGAAAGTCTTTTTCTGGGTGCATGTAGTTTGGGGTGGGGGGAATATTTTGAAAATATTTCTCTTTACAAAAGGGGGACCTGGCAGAAAAAGTTTGAAAACCACTGCCCTAATACATGCATCGAATAATATTACTATCTCCTTGCAATGTATTACAGTATTCCACACTTATAAGTTGGATAAAATCAGCTAAACGAATAAAATGTAGATGTAAAGGTACACTGGTAAATCTCCCATTTCAGGGTAATATGCTGCCTATCGAGTTAAAATTTTAAATTCTGTCATAATTTATTAATTCATGTTGCTCCAGACTTTCTTTTGCAGAATATAAAAGATATTTCGAAAAATGTTTCGACTGTAAAAATCAGTCAGTCAGTCTAAGTCAGTGGCGTTCAAAACAGCTTTGATCTTCATTTTCTAAATATAATAAAAATTTAAAAAATAAAATAAACAAACAGGTTTAAAGACCGCTTCTAGGGTATAAAATAAGTATAAAATAAAAAAGTTTGTCTGACCATTACAGTCAATTATCTACAGTTTGTAGCTGACTGCACACTTACTTTACACTGCATAAGAGAATGTTACTGATGTGAAGGAAAACTGCAAGGGTTTGCAAAAGTAACCCTTCGTCATTCAACCAAAAGTTGAGAAAATGTAAACTTTTAATGCATGTATGCTTTATTTCAATCCAACACCTTTAAAACTGATCTTGCTATCCATCAATCAGTCCTTCAGAGTGTCTTCAGAAATCATTACTATGAAAGGCTGGATTCAGTGCCAATGTCACTTGAAGACAAAACACTCCAGTGAATTTCGACAATGATGGAGAGAAACAGACATGCTAAAGATATCTCATAGCATTCCATTAATATAATCCATTCTATCAGATTTAGCATATGTCTACAGTAACAGAAGAGTCAGTAGGCCATGGCTGAGAAATTAGAGATACACAGTGGAAGATGAGTGCATTTGACTGTCCTGTAATGAGGGCTGCAGCACACTATTTATCCTGATAATAAAAATCAATAAGATTGTTTGAGAAATAATATCCTCCTTGAAGGTAAGTGAAGGCACAATTTAAATAGGCACATGAAAGCTTAAATGAAGCTCTTAAAGCAATGAGGAAGTCTGAATCTCATTTGAGATATTCAAAGACACAGAAGTCATCAGAAAGCAAACAGACGTAGTGATTCTGCCAAACACAAAACAAAATAAATGTAACAAAATGAAAACGGAACTCTGGCAATGTTTTTTCCACCATATTCGCAGTGGATTAAGAAAAATGGTGTTAAAAGCATTTCTGGATGACATGTCTGGCACAAAGTCTGAAGAAATGCTTTGCGACAGCTTCAAGAAGCATCCATTTAGCATCAAGGTCAGACGTGTCAGCCCATCTCAGAAAACTCAGAGAGAGAGAGAAACACAGCCATGAGTTGCTGTTGTTAGAGCTGGTAAACCCCTGGGGAAGATATCCAAAAAAAACACCCTTGAATTCTGTAGCTTTGAAGCACAAACTAGGATGCAAAAGGAGCTTCTGTTATTATAAAATCCCCCTGATTCCCTTGATTCCACTGATGTAAGACTTGATTCATTACAGTTCTGTAAGTCTTGCATAATCTAAAGTAGAAAGCAAACATTTACAATGAATATCCAGGCTGTGAATAATAAACAAAAATATCATCCCCATAACTTCAGAAATATAACAGACAAGGCCCAAAATTACTCACCAGGAATTGAAAGTTAACACATACTGTAGTTTAAAAGGAAAGTTCTCCCAAAAATGAAAATTGTCATCATTTACTGATGACTTTCGTTCATTTTTGGAACACAAATGAAGATCTTTTTGATGAAATCTGAGAGCTTTGTCCCTCCATAGACAGACAGCTATGCAACTACCACTTTGAGGCTTCATAAAGTTCATAAAGAGATTGAACTGAGTGGTTTAGTCCAAATTTTCTGAAGAGACTCGATCGATTTACATGATAAACAGATAAAATTTAGGCTTTTATTCACATTTAAACATTGATCAGCAAACATAAACAGAAGCTCAACCGAACCTGCTTGACGTGTGAGAACAAACCTCTTCCGGAAGCTCAAACATGCTGTGTAACACACGAGAATAAACCTCATTGGTTCTCGGACGTCAAAGAACATGCTTGAGCTTCCATTTACCACAACTGATGTGTAAGTTGATTAATGTTTGCATGTGAATAAAAGCCTAAATTAAATCTGTTCATCATATAAAGCAATTGTGAAAACTTGGACTAAACGGCTCAATTCATATGGATTAGTTTTATGATCTCTGAAAGTTTTTAAAGCGTCAAAGTGGTAGTTGCATAGCTGTCAATGGAGCGACAGAAATCTCTCAGATTTCATCAAAAAGATCTTCATTTGTGTTCTGAAGATAAAAGTTTTACGGGTTTTTAACGATATGAGAGTGAGTGAATTTTCATTTTTGGGTGAACTATCCCTTTAAGTCTGATGCAGCAACTCAAACAATTTAAACCAAAAAATGGTGGATTTGATAGGGTCTGGCTAACTTGACATCTGTAAAAATGTTTTCTGGGACCCAGTATAGATCAAACCAATGATTAATGTTTTTTCTTGGTATCTCTGTTCTTGTGTTTTTGTATTCACAGCTATTACTTTGCCCCGTAATAGCTGTGCACTAGAAGTACATGTGCCAAAATAAATGTAGGATTTTCATCACATTAAGCCACCAGGATGAGAAACAACAATCCTTTTATGATTTACATGACAGGTGGGAAGACTGTCTTATCTTACTGGCTATATGATACTGTCAGTGACACAATGACCTGCACTGCAAGAAACATGCAAGAAAAAAAACATCAGTTAATTAATTCCATTATCACAGGGACATAAACTGATGAATAATAACAAAAAATACAAAACAGTTTCATTGCCAGTAAGGAATATTTATATTAATGTACCAACAATGACAGGTGAAAAAAAATGTAAATTCTGGAGAGCACATGTCATTTGTTTAAATACTGCATTATTTACACATTTACATCATCTGTCAACAAAACAAGGGCGCTGTTCATTGGTTTGATATGTGTTTTATTCCAATGTTTATTACAAAGTGCTCTAAAAATATCCGCCTGTATATCCAGATGAGATGCTGCTGAAATCTAGGGCACTCTCAACATAACATGGGAAAATACTGTCCTCCTCCACCAGGATGCTTTTGTTTTGGTTTGGCCACAGGACAAAAAGCTTATTCTTAATGTAAAACTGACTCTTCAAAACAGGCTGTGCACTGCATGTAATATTTCCTCTGGATCAAAGGGAGTGAGTTAGATAGAGCTCCTTCCACAGGAAGGTGGTGATTATTCTGACCAGCTGATAAGAGCCAAATGTAAACTAACTGGCCACACAAGCTCATCTCATTACAGTACATGCTCTCACTAGGCAACAGTTTTCTAACAGTGCCAAGGAAAATCAGAAAAGTATTCTCTAATCTGTTGTTCATTTAACAACAGTGTTATATTTTGAGATCTTCACTATCTAAAAGTAATGAGATAAGTTCAATGTGACATTTGTAACTTTGAAGAGTTGTCAAACTATGGAGACCGTTTTGGTACAAAATGCAACAAACAAATAATTCACTGGAATCCAGTCAAGCAAGCTTGCGCATGGCACGGGCAGGACTCAGCTGATTACATTATTCATGGGCCTTTCCCATACACCCATTCAGACAGATCTTCAGGAATAACCTGTTAAAGGCAAACTGAAAACCTGTTTCCTACCAGATTTGGACAAAATTCACAAATTAAGTGTCTTCCTTTAAATTCATGAGTTGGAATTTGAATTGGAATGACAGGAAGAGGAATTTACTGAATTACTAACATATTTCAGATTTTACTTTTATTTCAGAGTTTTTATTTCTAATTGGTTACAGCATACAGCAAAACAAACTGTTTTCTAATAACTTATTGAAAAAAATGAATATTAGTATTTGGGGAAAATCAGATTTAGGAGATATAAAATAGGTGATTTATTATTAAATATGTAAATATATTATATTTAATAATATAGTTAACTTTTTAATTTAAACACTGCTTTAAAAAAACCTGAACATACAGCGGGTCTCAGCTCAGACATTATAGAAAATAATGATTTGGTGACCAATAAGTGAGTCAGTTGTTAATCAGTAATCACTCTGACTGATTCAGAGAGATGGCCTACTGATTCAGACCGATAAATTGTACGTTTGATTCAGACTTGTTTAAGAATCATTTTGAATCATTCATTAAAAACATCCAACTCCAACTGATTAAGTAATCAGACATGTCTAGTGCCTGAGGTATATTGGTTGTTGCGTGCAACCAGAAAGGACAATACAATAGAGAGTTAGGTTATATGTGTTTATCATTGTGTAGCAGTCAGTCTTTCTGTTTCACCACATACAATTTAGACTACATGCCAACAACTCAATTGCTGTAAAGCTGTAGATCTGGCAGCAGGGCAGCATCACTGGTGAATAATAGTGTAAGACACTCAACAGAACATCAGGTTGTTGACATACAGAAATATCTCAGCCGTCGGTTGACTGGAAGAACCCAGAGTGAGAGGGTATTTAATAAGAGGAAATGACTGCTGTTATCTAGGCGAGACTTGTGTGATCACCATTATTTTCTAATCACTATTTAGCAGCGCAGCACCAGGACACACACCCTACAGAAGCAGTCGGTTTACCTTCACTGAGTTAAACCGCTATACACCACACATCATAGCTGATCATAACCTGCTGGATTCAGAATTAGGATTTAATCATCTCCATTTCATGAAATGCTTCTATAAACTAAATGCATGAAAGCATTCAAATGACTGAAAAATTAAATATAAGATTTATTTATATTTTTAAGATGAGGTTTAGAGCCTCAAAAAAGGGGAAAGGTCCATCTAAACCGACTTTCCTTCATACTGAAACATGTATATGGCATATGACATGCAAGGCATGTTTCCATATTCCATTTTCCAATTTCCATTGGTGTCCAATTTTTCACATGCTCTTTACGGTTACTGACAATTTACAGCTGTACTAGGTGGGTTATTAATCACGACTTTGGCCGCTGGGGAAGTGGCACTCCTTTATGTCAGCTCAAGCGAAGCTGTAATCACCTTTCCCTAATAACCTTGACCCCTTGCGCACACACACGTAGGTGTTTTTATGACAGGTCCACCCCCTCATATGAACAGACATCTCTTCTGCACAGCCCTGAGCAAGTCCGACCTGTCCAGTCATGCGTGTACGCAATGGAATGGCCGTGGATGAGGTGCCTCTGACTCTCTGGACAACAATTCCCAAACATCAACCCCTGAAAGGCTTACATGACGTGCTATGCTCAAAAAAAAAAAAAAAAAAAAACAAACGCTGTCACCATCTTCCACTTTTACCTTTTTGAGCCAAAATGCATTGATGCATATCACTCTAAAAAAAATAATGTGTTGCCTCAATAAAAAAATTAAAGCAACAGTTTGCATCAATTTTTTTGAGTTATGACAACTTTGAGTGAATTTATGTTCTACCAACAAGCTACATTGAGTTAGAGGAACTTAATTTGTAGATTAAACACAAATTTTTAAGTTGATTACTTAAATAAAATTAAGTCACTCCAACTACCAGAGTTATAGCCCTGGAACCAATTAATCTTATCTATTTCAGCTATCATTGCACATGCTAACATAACTTATTTAACATGTATATTTAATGAACAAGTAAGATATTACTTGTTGCTGGCATTAGCGCAGTCATTGCTTATAGAGTCAACGTAGTGTTTACCTTAATGTACCTACTCTTCAGCACCACAAAACCAACCACAAAAACTTCAACATTACAGAAACTCCTTTAAATGTCAAACATAACAGCATTAAACACTAACAAGTCTTTCCCTTCACTAAAAACAAATAAATTAACACTAATTTCAACATTTATTCTCCTTATCCAGTCCTATGCAAAGCATGCTGGGAACTAGAAATCCACTGCCAAGTTATCAAAACAATTTCATTAAGTTACTACAACCTAATTTTTTAAAAAAGCCAATTAATGGAGAAATTTGAGTTTAAATTACAGACAATATTAAGCTGATGTAATGATCAACATTATTATGTCACAGAAAATAATGAGAACAAAATAATGTTTGCAACTTAAAAGGATGAATTAAAACAACAAATTGGAATTTTTAACTTGCAACCATGCATTTAGTTAAGTAGTGGTAACAGGCTCGCTAAATAACTTTTTAAAGTGCTGGTAGATGCTTTTATCCAAAGAGACTTACAATGCATTCATGCATTTCCTGGGATTCAAACCTATGACCTTGGTATTGCTAGCGCCATGCTCTACTATTTGAGCTACAGGAAAATAACATCGCCAAAACACAGAGGGGGAAAGGCAATGATTTTCCACATGGTGCATGAACAAAGAGGGCCTCTGTTTCTCATTACACATGTGCTCGCTGAAGGAGCATATTAGGTTAGTGTTTCTTTAAGCGCCCGGCACATTTTTCAGGCGCCTTCCAATGTTTGGCTTTCAAACCGGGGCTGAAGAAAGATGATCCCCTGACAGCACTGCTTCATTATGGAACAGGCTGGTACAAGTGGAGGGAGTGGCCGACCTGTTTTCCCGCACCCAGCCCCCTGGCTGCCACACTGCTGTCTCACCATGCCTGTACACACACACACGAAAGCAGCACCTCACTGAAGAAGAAGAAAAAAAAAAAAAGTGTACTGTCTTCCAGCAACTGCCCTAAACTCCACCTCCCCCCCCTCTTCTTAGCCTGGGAAAACAGATTCCTGTTATGGCTGTGAAACACAAACTTGAACAACTTCGCCTTGAGTCAAGCACAACCAGTTTCCTGGGTTGCCGTACAGGTCGTGTTAATTACACTGAATGCCAAGAGCTCAAGTCTCCACATGGAGATGGGTGTAGAGTTGCTATAACACATGAGAGAAGGCGTTAACCGAGAGCCAAGATACAGCAGTTCAAACAAGAGCACAAAAGGATAGAAACATAAAAGCAGTGTGAACAAATGGCCTTGTGCTTTTAAAGTTTGGAGTTGTTCATTGCACGTGATGTCAGAAAGCAGTCGAGTGTACTGATCAGGCCCAGAGGTTTTGCTCTCGAGCTGAAGGCGTTCATAAATAATGGAAAGTGCATTGGCTCCAAGGTTCATCTCATTATTGCAAATGGCTTGATATTCATCCTCCATCTCATCAGGCTGAATTGAAAGACGACGGCCCCCATGCAGATTGTGAATGACAGCTGACATCACTCTTGTTACCCAGCCAGCACCCATTAGCATCACATTACACAAGGCCCAGCACAAGACACCGGTGTAAGAACAGACCTTGATGAGCCTGTAGGACAAATAATTATGTGTGTGGTGGTATGCCAAAACACTACCAAAAGTTTGGGGTCGATAAGATTATTTAAATGTTTTTGAAAGAAGTCGCTTATGCTCACCAAGGCTATCAAAATTCCAATAAAAACAGTAATATTGTGAACTATTATTACAAAATAACTGTTTTCTGTTTAACATATTTTAAAATGTCATTTATTCCTGAATTTTTAATAGCCAACATTCCAGTCTTCAGAGTCACATTACCCTTCAGAAATCATTATATGCCGATTTGGTGCCCAAGAAAATATTTCTTATTATCAATGTCAAAAATAGTTAATATTAATTGCATAATATTTCTGTGGAAAACATGATAGTTGTTTTTTTTCAGGATTCTTTGATCAATAGAAAGTAGGGCTGAAATGATTAGTTAACATTATTGACAACATCGACAAAAAAAAAAAAAAAAAAAAAAAAAAAATGTTGAACAGTCTTTTGATCTCATACAACCTAGACCCTGTCCCAAATGGCACACTTCATATGCACTTACGGTCTTGTGAACTTACAATGTCCGCCGCAGAGTGTCACAAGACCATAGGGTGTCCTATTTGTCATTTTATGTTTCAGAAGGCGCTTGCGAGTACCCCTTTTGCGTTCGATATGCCCCCTCGATGCGCGCTTTTGCTGAGCCCGCACTGAAGCAAGCTCCACTGCAGACTTCTACCCAACAGTCAAAGCGGCATTACGTCATGAAAGTGCGGACTCCATTTGTGACAGGGCCCTATTGTAAGGGCCTGCAATAATGCGATTTGATCAGTGGGGCGCTGTAGCACAAGAGTGTAATGCAGCTCTCCCGGATACAATCCAACAGAAGAAGACACTTCGGAGTGCAAACGAAGTCAAACCAGTAGAATGTGGGACAGTGTAAACATAACTACAAACAAAAAAAAATGCTGTCATATGTAATACATGCAAGACGGAACAGGCGTTTCATTGGAGCACAACATGCATGTTGGAACATTAAAGAGGAAACACTGCGGCAGGAGAGGAGATGGAAACGGTGAGAGGTGGAGTTAGCTAGTATCAAATGTTTTTATTAGTGTACACAAAAAAAAATAAAAAAATACTACAGTAAAGTGATAGTTTGGTTTGCATAGATTAAAGGGGGGTCTAATGCTATTTCATGCATTCTGACTTATTTACACGGTTAAAAAGTTGGATTCTCATGCTAAAGTTTCAAAACACGTGTTGGAAGTATGACGGAGTATTTCTGTGCCAAATATACTACTTCCGGTTGTGGACATGTTTCGCCAATTTTTTTATCACGTAATAAAGGGCGAAATTCCTTGTATAGGCACTTCTCCCTGATAAGTGTGGACACACACCCACCACTCAGACGTGTTTTCGGGTTACGGAAGCCGAGAGATTTTTCAACAATGGCTGTGTCCCAATTCAGGGGCTGCACCCTTTGAAGGCTGCATACATCATCGAGGCAGTCTCATTTAAGAAAATAACCGTTAGATTGCAAACTAAGAGAGAAATTACAGTATTTTACACCTCACAATGAATATGAGTCAATTTTATTACGGTTACTTTCTTAAATATGACATCCTTGATGATGTATGCAGCCTTCAAATGTGACCTCCGGAGGACGCAGCTCCTGTCACCAAAGAAGTGTGTTTTTGGTTATGAGGGAAAGATTACCTTTTTCAGCTTCCCAAAGAACCCAGCATTAAGGGAACAGTGGATGTCTGTGTTTTGTTGGCAATCGGCACACAAGTGCATATAATGGAACGTTTTTGTTCCCTTTTTATTTATAATGATGTCGCAGCTTGCAGACGATCTCTACGCAAAAGTTGCACGCGCTCGTGACTCTTTAGCTTTCCCAAGGCAGGCGCACCTCCAGGAACTCAGCTTTTTTCAGAAAGACTCGTATGTATCTTTTATAAATATGATAAAACTAAAGACTTTTCGGAGATATGAAGGATGCAATACTACTCTATAGGTACTCAAGCTTAACATGAGATTGGCAGAAACTGTGTGTGGTACCCCCCTTTAAAGCTTGATCTAGCTCAGCACTGTTTTGATTATCATAACATCATGTGGAAATGTTGTGAATTAAAAAATTAATAGATTATCCAAAATTAAAAAGCCTTATCGCTTATCTTTATTTTTTTCCATATCCATATGACTTACGAAAGATGTTAGGCAGAATAATGCATCAGCCAATCAGTTACTTTTTCATACAGTTAATTAAATGGTGAATGTCATCGTCTTTCTGCCTGTCATCTCATTTTGTGAGCAAAGTGAGAAAAAAAAATATTGTATAATAATTGTAATTGTATATTAGTAATTGGTTGTTGATTAATATATTTTAGCCTACGTGTCCTGAAGTAAATGCTTCTTTGTTTCTCTGTTTCAGCTCTAAGCAAAGCAGTTAGCCTATTGATGACTTCTGAGGATAGAAAACCTGAAGGAGATTGGTCTATTCAGTTGGCTCGAAGTTCATTAAAAAGACATTTTCAAAAGCTGAAGACTAATTGCAAAAGCTGAATAATCGATCAAAGC